>NC_142376.1:18699747-18819747 GCF_059441005.1 Hippichthys cyanospilos | reverse complement strand
TCAAGGTTCTGACTAAAATTTCAAATTTGCATGTTGTTTTCAACGTTACAGACAACGTTACAGAAGTTTTTGGGTAAACAACAAGCAGTTTTTGTTACCAATCCCGCCTTGGAAAAACATTTACTGGTCTCTGATCTCAAAACTAGGTAAATATATATGATAAATATATGATCATACTTAAAATTGATTTTACTTCTTTATTTACTACTTTATTGATGGCCCTTCATCAGAAACTCACGATTAAACGGGGTTTGACACCCCTGCCGTAATGGGACGAGCTAGACGGTGGACGTCAATTGGCTATTAGTTGCAGCTAACAGCTGCTTGTTAGCTGAGGTTGTTACGGCCTAATTTTAAATAAAAGAAGTGAGCAAACAGAACTGCCGTCCGAGTCCATCTTTGTTCACACACAGGAATATTAGTAAAACGGAGAGGATCATGTAAAACTTAAGATGTCTCCTACTGATTCAAGTAAGAATACACTGGTTAGAGAACACAAAAAAGTATTTCTTTTGACTGGTTATTAATTGAGGTCTTTCAGCAAATACAGAAAATCATAAACTTAGTGAAACAATGATGCTGCTCAACATCAGGTATTTGTGGTATAAAAACAAACTTGCGCCGCATCGCGAGGAAATAAAAAAACAACTTAGTTACACTGGCGAGGCGTTTACTCACCACTGACAACGTGGAAAATCTGACTAGTAAATTAACCCGCAAAAAACAAATAACTAATGGATATGAACACAAGAAACTATGAAGAGTTTAGGAAGATATTATTTCTGTTTCGCTATAGTTTTTACATTGTTGCCAAAGTGTTGGTGAATCTTATACATGGTGACAAATAGAAAATACCAGAATTTGACCCCAAAATTAAGGATATGTCTTATACACGAGTGTGTCTTCTATTTTGGGAATTACAATACTTTTTGCAGGAAGTCAGCTGGGATAGTCTCCAGCTTCCCAAAACCCCGACCAGGGTATGTGTTATAGAAAACAGATGTATGGATAAAGTAGTTTAAGAATAAATTAAAAAAGGGATAAATAATACAACAAAAAATGCATTTTTTCATTTGATCCCTCTTCCACCCATTTTCTATAGCAGCTTAATTGGGAGAATTGAGCCAATCCCAGTTAACCTTTTGAAATCCATCTGTCACATTAGTATCTGTATTGTGTTAAATCATTTATAGCGCAGCATGTCGCAATTTCTCTTTCCAATACGCGTGGTAAATGTTTCCCTGTGAACAAACTACTTCGCAGACGAGCTCAAATCACACAAGGAATCTGAGTGACAGCGCCACGACAGAAGCTGACTGGGAGGTGTCTGAAGCCGCAGGGCGGCAGTGTATAATTATGCACAGGACTCCAGGGCACCGGGGCCGGGAAAGCTGCGGGGTCTGGCTCCACTTGGAGCTCAGCCCAAAGCTGCGCTCTGTCTGGCTTACTCCAAAACTTCCACTCGCAATCACCAAGGGCAGGGCTGCAAATGCTTGGAGGAAACTTTACACTTGCCGGCCGCCTCGCCTCACCCTTTTTCTCTCTCCTTAAAGTGTCAGTCACAGATTGGGATACCACACAGATAGGCACGCATGTTCATGTTTGCACACATACACAAAGGCGAGGGGGGGGGGGGCTGTGAAGGTTTAAACCAGGAGGCGCTCATTAAGTCGTGTTCCAGGGCTCTCCTCCTGTGATTGGTGTCTGCCTTCGTTAGCTGTGACAAACTCTGATTGATCACACACGCTCAGTGACTTTGGCCGAGACGCTTTCAAGGACAGGCGGCACGGCGCCCATATCAGTCTCACGCACCCAACTGGCTAAGATATGGACAGCTAATTTTGGTCCCACACTAAAAAAGCGTGAGGGTAAAGATCATAAATGATGCGCGACTCACCTCCCCACCTCTTCGATGACAGGGGCAGGACAGAGAAGGAACGTATCTTCTATTCCGGCAGGTCTCTCATCTGCAGACAAATTAAATCAGCTTTTAGGAGTTTTTTTTGGAGATGGAACTGTGCAGTGAAAAATCCAAAGTTCAAGGCCCTGACGTTGTACAACATAGGTGTCAGACTCAAAGCCAAATCCGGCCCGACACATCAATTTTTGTGGCCTGCGAAAAGCTGATTATCACTTCAAGGTTCTGACTAAAATATAACATTAGCAAGTTTTTGTCAACTTTAAAAAATGTTTTTGGAGAAACTGATCTTAAAACTAGGTGACGATCATATTTCAAATTTGACGTCACAGTCATAACGGCCCTCCATCAGAAACTAGAGTTACAATTTGGCCCAGGATTCAACAGGGTTTGACACCCCTGTTCTACAAATTCTAATTTGACCGATATTCCGGTAAAATAACTAAATACATGTAGAAAAATTAACCTTTCGTGACAAGTTGTCACCATGTGGACGCCAGTGAATATTTATGACACTTGTTCCAAATAGAGAGCAATTTCAAAAAGGAATACAAATTATTTCTATGTCCTTTTTTGTGTGTAGTATGTATTTTTTTTTAAATTTGAAAATGCTGTTTTTTGTTTTGTTACAAAACTATGCCAACGTTTAAAAGTGGAAATCAAATCCTGCAAAGCATTAAAATTGGGAATACATGTGCTATATCAGGAAAAGTCAACTTAAATGCTAGCATAGGTGACTTGGACGTCTGCTTTGGCCACAATGTGCGACGTTTGCCCTTATTTGATTAGCAACTAACAACTATGAAAATATTCTAACTCCGTTATGACAGCCATTTCAACATCACCAGGTACTTCTGTAAATAATAACATTGAGCACATCTGCTGTGTTGACATCACGGTCTCTTCAATGGGCATGTTGGACAGGTCACATAGTTAAAGGGAACCGAGTTCAAATTCACCTCGCTCCGGGCGTCCTGTGTGGAGTTTGCATGTTCTCCCTGAGCCCGTATGCATTCTTTCCGGGCACTCTGGCTCCATCCCACATTCCAAAATCATGCAAGGCAGGTTGAATTGGACATACTAAATTGTCCTTAGGAGTGACTGGGTGCGTGAATGACTGTTTGTCTCTGTGTACCCTGCTATTGGTGTCCCCCGCCCACTGCCTGAAGCTAACTGGGATAGGCTCCAGCAAGCATGTGACCCTTGCTTGCATAAGTGGCTCTAGTCTAGAAAATGGATTAATAAAAAAAAAAAAAAAAATAACAACTGTTTTATCATGCATTTCCCCCAATTTTGGCCTTAATCCTTTCAACGGGAACTCGCACACAGGGCGCAATCAAAATTTTTCTGTTGAGACCCCTCAAACCACCAGGGGGCAGTAGTGGACAACTTATGACATTTGCAAGCCTTTCAGTGACTTCATTGAGTGGCTTGGCCTGACTACCATAATGCAAGGTTCTTGCTATGCATGGGACGTGTAGTTGACAAAATGCTTCATTACAAGAACTACATTTTGCAGGAAAGCTTTTACTTTGCTGGCCGGAAGCATTTTATTTCATGCAATGCATAACATTATACCTGCACATTCCCGCTTTTTTTCCTCACATAATGAAAATTTGTCCAAATAAAACAATCTTGGAAAATATATATATATATATATATATACAGTCGGCCCCCGGCTTACGAGCACCCTGATTTACGAACAATTCGCCTTACGAGCGTGGATCAGGGAGATTTTTGGCCTCCGCTTACGAACAAACCTCTCGCCTTACGAGCATTCCGACATTCTAGTCATTGAGTGTGTAGAAAGTTCTCGCTTAACTGCGTCAACAAATTCAGCAGTTGCGTCATTTAAAATCATTGGTACATACTTGTGGTGGTAACGTAAACGCTATTGCTCTTACAACGTCACACTGACTGTCTCACTCACGGTGTCTAAATATATATTACCATTTAAGTGTAGTGTTTGTACAGCTAAAGGGAAAAACAGCTGACATGAAATTAAATGTGCCGATTGCAGGACAAAGAATTGTCATTGGTTTAAATGTGTGTTTTTTTTTAAATTAATTGTCAATACATTCCAACCGTTTAAAAAAAAAAGTGCGAATAATTATCAGTCAGTCAAGGAGACGCCAATATGCTATTGGTCGATTAAGGTCACCCGGTCTCACTCACGGAGATGCTATTGGCCGGCGTTACACGTCAATCACAGAAATGCCGATATGCTATTGGCTGAACGCCTTTATCTAGCTTGATGGGACAGGTTGGAAGGAAGGAGACAAAATGAGTGAAAAACGGAATGTTTTGAAGACTTTGCAAACTTTATCTGTTAGACATAGCTTCTAAAATTACTAGCAGCGGTAAAGGAAGAAATAAGAGGATGATGTTTTAGTATCTCCGTGATTTGCACCCTGACTGAAAGAGTTACTGTAACACTGTAAGACCAATAGCATATGTGCGTCGCGCGCTGTGTCAGAGCGCAGGTCTGCTCTCTGATACGGGTGGTATTATAGTACCATCCAGTAGATGCTTGACATAATTGCAAGTCATGTCAATCGAGCAACCTCCCAACATGCTTTGGGGCAACGCCATTGTTGCAATACTGTGAGCTGAACCGAACAGTAAACTGATGCTCGAACAATCTATAAGTGTGGTGCCTTGTTAATATAACACATGCAAACAACTCCCCTCCGCCACCACCCAGCTCAATTCACGTCGGGAAAAACAGCTGACTTGAAATTAAGTGTGCCGATTGCAGGACAAAGAATCGTCACAAGTTTAACTGTGTTTTAATCAATAAGATGTCAATACATTCCAACCGTTTAAAAAAAACGTGCCAATAAGTATCAGTCAGTCAAGGAGACGCCAATATGCTATTGGTCGATTAAGGTCACCCGGTCTCACTCACGGAGATGCTATTGGCCGACGTCACACGTCAATCACAGAAGTGCCGATATGCTATTGGCCGAACGCCTTTATCTAGCTTGATGGCACAGCTGGTTGGGATGGAAGGAAGAAGAGAAAACCCTGACTGAAAAAGTTACTGTGACACTGTAAGACAAATAGCATATCTGCTTTACCGTGTTGACTTTAAGCTTTCGTCTCTGCTCCCCTCTGCTTATCTCAACTCAAGTCACGTCTTTCCAAAGGTAAAAATCATTTTTCCTTTGAATTTGTTATTTAATGCAACTGTACAGTAGATTATGTCACTCAATATTAATATATTGTTTTTACCTAAGGCTTCTGCGCGCGTTGCACGCATTCACGAATTAACATGGGTTTGGATTGCCCGCTATACGAGCATTTCGAGATACGAGCTAGCCGCTGAACGGATTAAGTTCGTAACCCGGGGGCCCACTGTATATATATATATATATATATATATATATATATATATATATATATATATATATATATATATATATATATATATATATATATATATATTTGTATTTGACAATGTTATGACCCTTTCAATGTCAGCCAGAGTTAGGGAAAAATCCCCGGGCAACCAGGGGTTAAAAAAGCACCAGCGACTGCTAGCGATGGGTTGCAAGGTGACTCCTGAAAATCATGTGACCGCCTTAAATCGACCAAAGTGGTGCAATTAAGACTACGTTTTTTTTTGTTTTTTTTTAAATGATTCAAAGTGACGTTTAGATTGTCTAACCTGCAGGCGAGCAGCTGTCCAGCCCTGTGCTATTCGTATACGGAGTCAGAAGTTGGCATTAAAAATTTAAATGAAAAATTAAATGTACTTTTCAAGCACAGATCAATTGATTTGTTAGTTTTGCGGATGAAAATTCATCAAGTTGCAATTTTTTTCCACATGTTCCTCCGTGCATTGCCAACCCTGACTTTGACTTTCCCACCACAACTTACCTACAGTGTGTGTGTCATTCAGTTTGAAGCTGCAGCGAACCTGATCGATGTTTCTGGCATGGAGAAAGCCGTTTCCTCTCACCACCACCTGAAAGTTCTCTGAAGGACAAACACACCAACACATCATTTTATTTCATACACACAAACAACATGAATACATTTTTTCTAAGAATATAAATTTAGCAGTTCAGCAACTTTGCTTTTTTTTTTTAAACATTTTTTCAAATACTCCTGTTCAAAATGAAATGATGACCATTACGGCGAGCGCTCGCAGCCATTACCTTTCTCTAGTGCATTTGAGCTGGAGTATGCCTCATTACAGTTTGTTTACATTTGTGTGTCCGTGCATGTAGGTGTGGAAAGTCCCCAACATGCTCCAATGGTGCCAATGCTAAAATTGCTCCTATTCCAAAATATCTGTGCGTGTGTGTATGTAGTAGCCAGGAGGCGTGTGTGCATGGTGCGTGCGCATCTTTGACCTTTACTTTCCCTCGGGCGCTGTTAAAGTGCACTGACAGGGCCTTGCCAGCATATGCCGCAGTGTCTATGTGGCTGCTTCTCAGCATATGTTGGTGAGCGGGAAGAAAACACTCGGTTAAAAAACATGCCTGCGGGGCTGACAACAGCACGGTGTTGTCAAAGAGGCTCTGACCTTACCTATGGCACATCGCATGACTTCTGCACACGTTGTGTGTTTGTTTCCCGAGCCGAGTGTAAGCGGACAGTGTGTTGGCGCTCCGACTGCGCCCCGCTAGCATCCTTGCGGCTAATAGAAATGAACATCGGTCACACCTTTAACATTTAAAAGCGCCAGCGTGAAGATCACTGCATAAAAACACAGTAGGGTGTTGGCGTGTACGTGACACTACTTTTGGAAAGGTCACACCAGCCACTTCACAGGTTGACTCCGCTGCAAATCGAGACACGCTTCAGATGTTCAAATGTTGAAGGTTTGTAGCTATATATACTGCGCAAATGCAAATGCTGATTTTGAAATTAATTCTATTTTCTTTTCGTGCAAATCTATATTGTGCAATTTGTGTTGACTTTTTTTTTTTTGTTCTTGTCCTTGCCTCATTTGAGTGCACCACGTTTTTACAAATCAAATGTATATGGAAGTCCAATTTTGTACACCGCCTTATTGGAAGGAGATTAGGGCTGCATCTAAGGATTCTTTGAATAATCTGTCAATTGTTTTGTTGATTATTAATGATGTGGTTAAAGAAAATTGTATTTTAATTTCCAGTCCTCTATTCAAAAACAGAAAATTATTTCAAAATAAGTGCCTGAAAAAAATGAATTAACTGTGCCCTTAGCATCAGAAAACACTAAAAGCAACAGAAACAAAATTTTTGATTTGATTTTGATTCAAAACAAGATAATCAACAGAAACCGGAAAATATTGGAAAGAGTGTTGTTATGATTTAAGGGCTACCGGTGATTTTAAAGAATTGAAACATAAAGCAAACATTTGTAACAGTTAAAGGTGTCAATTTATGGAACAGTGATGAAATAGAACTTAAAAGAATGTAAATATATATATTCATCATTCTACGTGCCAAAACTTATAATAATAATTTCAAACTATTCCACAAAGTTTTCTGAGATCCACAAAGAGCAGGCAAGCTTTAACAAAGGAGATTGTACGCTTAAATTACAAATGGCAATTTAATATAAGTGTCACGTCTGGGCATGGTGAGTAGGGAGGAGGAAGGAAAGGGACCCAAAAATGAAGGAAAACTGAGAAATATGTCGCTCAAAAAAGGAAATGAAAATGAGGCTGGACTGAACCGGAAGCAAAACTAGACAAAGTGTGCACACATTGCACTCTTGAAACCGAAAAATATTGTTTTTAAAACAATATTTGACCCGTGTTCTTTGCAGAGAATAGGTACCAGGCTGGCCTGTGAATAGTGAAAATCTGCATATAATTGACACCTATTAAATGCATTACAAGGAAGCAGATTCAATTTTACTCATTATAACTGTTAAAGTGAATCAGCTGCCAAAAATTGTCAACAGCCTAAAACATGCATCAATTCTTACTAGTTGTAAATTATAGACAATAGAGAAGCACAGTAGAATAGCAAGAGCTGATTCAGAATAAGGCACCCAGATTCCTTCAGCATAAACTTGGATGCACACAACACGGTGGCATGATCACAAATCAATCTACTGGAATGATATTCATTTACATTCATGCCTTTGTAGGTGCTGATGTTTTGGATATCGAATCAAATTAATATTTTTAATTTTATGAGCGAACAGTAACATTGATGAAACTATTTTATTCATCTGATATGAACAAGGGAGGCATTAATTTTGAGGGAGGTGTTTCTCTTAAAGGGGCACACAGCTGATGACTACAATTAGAATTGCATGATGTAGCAGTGAAAACATTTGGTCGCACAAAGTTCTTTTTAAGGGTACAGTACACTTTTTTTTTTCTTCATCACATTGCAACTTCAAAAACAAAAAAAACCCCAAAACATCAAATACTACACACAGAATTTAAATGTCATGAAGCCAAAATTGCTTCTCAGGGCTTATTTATATAATTGGAATTGAGATATGCTGAGGGAGCATGCATACACAAACAAATACGTATATTGTACACCCACCCACACCCAACCACCCACCCACACACACGCACACACACAAACACAATCGCACGCAACACAACATAGCCATTTCCTGTTTGACCTGCTTCAGTTTGGACTTTAACCACAGCAATCAGAAGCATTTCCAGGGCCATATCTCTGGATTGCACAGCATTTACTGTTATGATTTATAACACTGTATGAATAGCTGACTGACACTCTGGCCACTCATTTTGGCTAATGCTTGGTTCCCTGGCTGATATAAAACACGTAATGCATCCATGTCTTTTCTTCATTTTTATTACATTGACTCATTCTATGCCAACCATTTAAGGCAACCCTTTACTCCAGTGCTTCTCAATTATATTTTGCCAAGCTCCCATAGGAAAGAGAAAACCTTTCACCACCCCCTGCCCCCCCACCCACTCGCCAGACCATAAATAAGATGAATATCTATAGAAATTGTATAACTATACCCAAACCTGTATCCTTTTTAACGAAAGAAAAAAGCAAGATAAATATAAATATTTTTTACAGCGTTAAAACAGCTTAAAAGTGAAAAAAATAACCAAGTGGATCAAAGTGCTTGAAATTTAAAAATAAAAAAAAAAGGTGAAAACTCTTTTTTTTAAAGAAATTACACTTCACATGACAAAAACAAAGGCTTTTTTCCTGGGGTCATTCCCTGGGAAGCACCGCTTCTCAAATTCTAAAATTTCTCCAAAATTAATACTTAAAAATAAATCTGAAAATGAATACTTGGGATTAAATCTCTGGAATGTTTCATGTTCATGAACACATTTTAAGTTAATTTCAACAGACAAGTTGTCTTTCAGTGACAATACCAAATCAAAATGTAAACAAATATTGTATATTGTGTGGCTTCTGCTAGAAAACTGAACCATAATGGCATCAGCATGTACTGTTCCCAGAAAATGCTGAAAATACTGAATAAGAGACTTTTTTTTGTTGTTAAAATGCAAATAGAGTAATGTGTAATGCGTAATGTGTAAGGTATATTCGGTTAGTTCACTGTATTATCACATGGAGATATATTAGCCTTCACACACAATTTGTGTCTTAAAGGTTAATGCTGTCACAGTCATGGTGGGCTAAGACTGGTGGCATCCTGCTGACTTGTATCGTACATATGTTGCTGCCCACCACTTTGACCAGATGTCCACGTCCATCTTTACCTGAATGTTTGACGAGCGTTAATGTGACGTTTTTTTTTTTTTTTTTGTCTGTTAAGCCGAGGCACTTTTGTGCACGGAGAAAGTGGGGTAAGGCTTGTCCAAACGGCGGCCCTTCAATCACGTTAGTGCGACGGGACAGCGAAGGGCAGGGCGGGGGCCACGCAGGAAGGAACGACGGGGAGGGATGGGTAAGACGCTAATGAAAGCAGCAATCTCTGCTGTCATGTTAAATCTCAGGTTCAGCGTCCTCCCTGTGTGTGTATGTGTGGGAGCAGTGCTGTCATATCTGATAGTGTGGCCCGGTGTTCACTGTCCAGTCTGATGGCCTGTTTGCAGGCAGCTCAGCCTGGTCACTTCACATCAGTGTGAGGGACCCGTGTGTGTGTGTTGGTGTGTGTGTGCTTGAAAAACAACTACACGTGTTGAAAAGAATGACTTGTATACATAAAGACATTTGTATTGATGCAATATGGCGAGATGGTGGTTATAAGATGCTGACCAGTGCTTGAAAATGACCATTTTTTTGTGTCACGCGAGACCAATAATAGGCATGTAACGCTCACAGGCTGTGATTATTTCTACACGGCTTCATTTATTAACAAAGGATGCACACTGGAATAATAAGCTCAGTGCATTACAGTGGCTGCCCTTCATTAATTAGGCCAGAGTCAAGTTTTGGTTGGAGTGAGTTTCTTAGTTCACTGACCATTAGGCTGCTCATCAATCGAATAACAAATGAGGCTGTTGGAAAATATTTGGGAACAGGCCGGCTGATAAATTGGCAACAAACCATAGACAATCATCATACGAGGACACTTTATTGTCCTACTCATTGCTATGATCCAGTGATTCTTCACCCTTTTCCAGTACAGCACTTCCTGTAAAATATTCTTTCAGCCAAGCACCTCTAACCAGCGTACAGCATTTTTTGTTGAAAAAAAATAACAGTACTATGTCTGATTTATTAATCTTTGGAACTCCATTTATCAAGTAATCTCTCCTGAATTATTTGGAAATGAAATCCACCCATTCATTCATTTTCTTTATCCATTCATCCCCAATAGGTTCGCTGACTTTCTGGTGCAAAT
Source organism: Hippichthys cyanospilos (assembly GCF_059441005.1). NCBI lineage: Eukaryota > Metazoa > Chordata > Actinopteri > Syngnathiformes > Syngnathidae > Hippichthys > Hippichthys cyanospilos. The sequence goes on along the minus strand of NC_142376.1, from coordinate 18,809,063 downwards.
TTCACCTGTATTTGGGCAGTAGGTGGGGGACACCCTGGACTGGTTGCCAGCCAATCGTAGAAATTCAAAATATTTTGAAATAAGGAACTTGCTGCAACAATGAGAATTTCAATAATTGATCAATCTACTTTATTGTTCAGATAATTTCATTCATCGGATGTTTCAAAGTCCCTTTATTAAAAAACAGTTTCACTTGAGAGAGCAAAAAAATCCACAAACGAATCATGATGCAGTTATTGGTTTGGGCATTGTTTTCCAAAGTAACAGCAAATGTTTTTGATTCAATCAAAAATATATCAGTCTGCTTTCATTGAGGACTACAGAAAATGAAGAATATCTACTGGTGAAAAGATGAAATTGTGAGCATTTGGACATTTTAAAATTCTGGCCTTTTAATGACGACTGGCTTGCTTATATTAGCATTGAAGACACTCAATATATATTTCTTTTCATGAACTCACACAATAATTTTTCTGACATTATTTCCATATTTTCAGAATGATTTCTTTACTTTTGACTTTTCATATTTATTCTAAAATCCCTCATCCCCCTTGGGAGGGACTTAGACTGCTGTAATTATCACCTTCTCTGCCTCTCCTTTCCTCTTCATTTGACTGTTATTGTAAAGGGTACAACAACAACCACACATAAAGCACAGTAATGCACACCCCATATCTTAAATAGACTCATAAAAGACGATTTTTTTTTCTCTGCTGTTCATCCCGGGAGCAGGGTTTTAAATGCCCTCTCTAAGTGGTTCCTAATAAGGTCACGTCAAAGCTCATCTATCTTATGGACTTACAGATAGGCTACTGCATCATCTCATTTGCCATTTTTTTTCCACCTTTCCTTCCACATAAGTGGCATCCAAAGGACAGCCATGCAAAGATGGGAGAAGAGGCTCAAGTCGGGGTTGAAGGAGCCAGAGTGGCTGCTCAGCATATACGATGTGGCAAACTAGGCCAGGGAGCAAGCCATGCTTAAAGATTCATGGCTAATTCCTCTGACCAACTCCAATTCCTCCTCCTCCTCTTTTGGGCCACACGCTGGGGCCAAGCAACTATGCTAATCTCCCCCGGCCGCGAATGACAATACGCTGTGTGTCACCGCGCGGCCATAAGCGTCTGTGCGATTACTCAACTCGCGGTGCGCTCCGGAGGCTTTGGATGACTGTCATCTGAACTAATCACACCCACACGTTACTGACTACTGGCTTAACGAGGGAACCTTGCTCACCGCACAGCCCTTACCTCCTGCACACACGCTGGACGGCTCAGCCGCGAGGATCTCAATGCAGGACTTCTTGATGATCTAAGGCACAAGACGGTTTGAGAAGATAACACAGCTTTGTGTGTTCCTTTGTGTATTTGTGTGCTTATGTGTGTGTGTTACCGAGTCAATGATTCCCCTGAGGGCTTGAAAGCCCCCCCAAACAGGAAACACATGTTCCATAGTGTCCGCAATGGTCGCAAGCTAAAAAAAAATATACACAGACATTGTTGTATTTGCTTTGTTACATGATTATGTATATTCATTTTTCCTCCGTGCTTCCTACCTGAGTCTGGTTAAACTCTTTAACCCCTACACAATAAACAATGGCTCCCATAGACCTGGCCCTTTGAGCCTGTGAGGATGGAACACATAAAAAAGCAGTAAACCCAAAAAGGTCACCAGCAGCGTTGCTGTGACTGTTGCGCCATCTGAAAAGGCCATTAGAATCTGAACACTTTAAAAAAAAAAAATCATGGTGACCGCAATGTCAACGATGTCTCATATTGACACATACTGTCTCATTTATAGAAGCAAGGTAAGAGGCAAGAAATGTTGAACATGTTCATCCCATATTACCTCTCGCTGAGCTGTGTCAAACTGCCACTCGTTCAGTTCCCCGTCAGTCAGTGCAATGATAACGCTGGCTGTCCCTGTCAAGCATGCAAAATTCAAGGCCTGTGAAACAATGTACTGGAATGTACCAAATATTGGCAATCGAAAGAGTTTACCTTGATTCTCTTGATATATCTGCGCATTAGCCTGCCGACATGCAAACATAATTAGTCTGAATCATGTGCTGGTTGGGAAATGTTTGTTTAATTTTATGCTATTTGTATGAAACTATTTTCAAATTGCGCCTACCATCTCCAGGCCGAGGTTCATAAATGTGTCTCCTCCAGCAATCACACTTTTTAAAGCTCTGAGGCCCCCAGTGATGGCCTCCCTGAAGGGTACGGACAAACGCTTCAGCAAAACGTTTATGATAACTTACAAAAAGAAACAAGTAGACCCCCCCACTTTTTTACTTCAATTTGGGTGAAGTTTACAAAAGCGCGATTATAAGTACTATATTCCTGAGTTTAGGGGTTACATAGATCATGGCTTTACGATTAAAACACACGGGGAGTGTTATTCGAATGGAAAAATCAGGGTCCTTTTAACGGCATTTCTTCATTGTGCATCGACTAACATACTGTTGCAGTTATGGGGGAAGGGGTGGGGCGTAAACGAGACAAGTGCGAGCCAATATACACATGGGCGTAGACGCAAATTCAGAAACTAATTTTACAACAATAAAAAGTGTCAATGCTTTATTTTTTGACACGGCTAAATATGAATTTGTCGAAAAGCCCTAAAAGCCATCATCACTTTTTGACGCGCCAAATAGCTCCTCCCATTTAACTCCCGGACGTTTGTTCCAACATCCTCATTACTCTTCCATGTGTAGTCATCTTTGGACCTGTCCAATTTGTTTCAAATGCAGGTCTACGGAGATGATTTGCTGATCATCTTACTTGGGATGTTCCTTAACTAAGTGATGACCATGGAAGGTTGCCCTTCCCAGTTTCTCCCCCAACCTGCCGACATCCATGCCGGCTTGTTCAAGCACACATTCATGGGCTGAAGGAAAGAAGGCAAGCCATCTTTTCCTTTTCATAATGCATCAAAGTCCATCCAAAAAAAAAAAAGCCACGCAGCCTCATTGCTGACAACAAAGAGGCAATTAGGCGGCGCTTGACGAAAGTGCATTTTGCCATGTTCTGTACGCTCTAAAACGAATCTATACTATATCAAATTTGGAGTATATACTGTATAACTATTTTAAGCCTTGTAAATGACATATTACTTATTTCACATTCGAATCGATGCTGTTGAAACACAGATATGTTGGAAAAAATTGAGTGTTTTAACTTTACCACTTTCAATTAGCATTAGAATATTTATTGCCACTGTAAAGTGTAATTATTGCAAAGCAATCCATTTAGCAATACATGCAGTCCATTTAGGACATGATTGTGAAAAAAAAAAATGGATCAAGAGTGAAAGTTGTGGTCAAGAGGAGAATGACTTCAACAGAAACAGGTTGTGGCCCTCTCCAGCCTATGAGCATTCCATCAGTTAAAAAGACAGAAAGTTGATGAAAAAAAAAACAGGTCTGCAATTTGGATCTGCGAGCCCAACGTAATGGACTCATGATTTTGGACAATATGCTACATTCAATTTTTCATAAGAATCGTCTTTGCTTTTTCCACATTTATCATGTCATTAACAAAAGTCCCAAAAAAACACCACAACCTCCTGGGACAGAAATAGCGCTAAACATACAACACAGATGTGTAGTGCATCTTTACCTGTTCTCTGTTAACTTCATGATGATTTTGCCATGCGTAGAGAAGACGATGAAGGACATTCTCAACATGGGACTATAAACACAGTTGTTTGACTCAACTCACATTCTCAAGTCACAAGCTGGAGACATTCCAGAAATGGCTCTAGATTCCACTTATAATTTTAGATTTGTGTCATAGTTTTGACCTTATATTCACACATTAACACACTACAAGAGAAGACAAAGTTAATGGCGTTAAAAAACCCACCCCCAAAAATCAAACAAAGTTAATGAATTTGAAACAAAGTTTAATTAAAGGTGTATTTTGTTCAGCCGACTAATCATTGACTTTTACTCACTAAATATACAAAACAAACAAAAGATAATTATCCATTGCTCAATTCCAATTTTGGAATTGTGATTGTTTATTATTTAATCGATCTACCCACACTTGTAGACATTTTGGAAGTTATATCTACTGAATGTGCAAGTAGGAAATATTGAAAAGTTATTACATTTTATCATTGCTAATGTATTCTGTTTTCTGGCTAAACACACTTTAAATTTGGGCCTGTAAAATATATATTAAAAAAAACAAACAATACTTTTATTCTAGATCTTTCAACTGTCCTCTTAGCGTTAATCCACTTTAGACTTTCCAGTGCTTGGCAAACAGGGACAGTAATGACTGTACCTGATAAATTTCTCTGCCAGCTGCTCCACAAAAGAGTAAATCTCAATCCAGTGATGTTTCACACTTCCAGATCTGCAAAAGACAAAGCAGTGTTGCCAGGAATGTATTTTTTTCCGATTTCTTTTCTATCACTTGGAAAATAACGTCAACAGTCAAATATTGATACTTTGAAACACCTCCAATGACACCTTGACCCACAAAATGAAACAATGAAGACAAATGAAGAAATGAAACATTAGTGCAAACAGTTATTAGCATTGGCATGTTGCCATTTTGGGAGATGCAAGAGGGTTGTTAAGATACTGTAAGTATATGCCTTGATCACTAGAATGGGATGAGCTGTCACGACATGAGAACGCCACAGGATTTCTCTGCCTTACACACCACAAGATCTTTTTATTCTTTTGGTTGTTTTTGAAATGGGGTACACAGGAGAATACTCAGCACTGTGCATTAATGCTTTGCAAGACAGTAAACCAGGCTGCCAAATGTGGTGAGATCTTCAAATTAAACCTTGCCATAAGAATAACATAATGACGCGAATGCCTCGGCGTGCTTTTATTTTGATGTTGTTCCTCAAAGCGTGTCACAACATGGCTAACTTGACTCTTTCATCTGCAAAAACCATTGCTCTCGGAGTTAGTCGTGACTTCTGAAGTAAACAACACAATCTTGCGCAGAAATGACACTCAATCACCATTTCTGGGTGCGAAAAAATGACTTAATACGCTGACAGTGAATTGTACAGTTCCTGTTACCGGCGTTTAGAAAGGATTAGCCACTAGCTAGCAGCGTTCAAGTGCCCCAAAAAAACAATTGAAGGTAGTTTCATATCCGTAAATGACTCAACTGACAGTTGCCATTGCTAATGATGCCAGATTTTATTGCCGGCTGTGCCTCTGTAAGAGCTGCGTTCAGCATAAATGAGTGGTTAGCTAGCAGTGCTTGAGCGCTCCGTATTCGTCTGGTGAGAGCAGGCGCATTACTTTTCTAAGGCAGTTTAACTCATTTATTGCCATGAATGAGAATGATCATCTTTTAAAATAGTAATAATAACAATAAATAATAAAATTCTGGTCAAATAAATCTGGCCTGAAATAGTCGCTGTTCCTCCCGATTACTCACTAGTGGTCAATGCAAGCTCAAATGCGTATTCTGCGGTTTTGACGTTACTTCGTCTCATACCAAAATAATCAATAGCCACAGCTCTACAGGCTCCAAAATCTGGATGTTCTGATTATCTTCCGGATGACGTGTTTGGCATTATTCGGGTTTTCAAGTATTGGCAGATAATATTGGCAGATAAGATCGACAGTTTGTCTCCTTTTCTGTGTGTATTTTCACGATGGATTGTTAATTTTCTTGCAGCCTGCTCGATAAAAAGCAAATATTATTAAAACTGGCAATTTTACAGCCATTGTTTTATATTACAAATTTTGTAAAAGTCTCACCTTGTCTCATTCTCATGGACTCAATCTCGTGAAATATCTGCTTCTCGTGGGATTTGCGTCTCGTCCCATCCCTACTAGTCACATTCCATTATGTTGCACTGTAACCTGTTAACCTTGCTGCATAGCCTGCTACATGCTGCTACTGTTTACATGAGCAGCCCCTTAATGAAGCCTAGTCCCAGGGGGGCTGCTAATGGGGGCTAATTGCTGTTGGGCCAGAGGGTTGAGGTTAGCCTGGGACAGATGCAGCAGCCCGTAGCATTGAACATGTAGCGGGCAGCTGGCCTGCGTGTGTCCATGCGCATGTGTGTGTATGCCTGTTTGGTTGCTTGTGTGTGGCACTGAGGGGGAACAGATGGTGATGAGCACAGGCAGCCTAACAACAGGTTGACCAAGAGAAAAGGCAGCGACTTGCACAACAGAGGGGTGCACAAGTAGCACTCAGCGGGGGGGGGGTGCAATGACATCAAACTGAAGACATGGACAGAGGGTGGCGGTCTGAAGAGTGTAAGAGCCTCGTAAAAGGAAAGAAAGTCAGAGCTCTTTGATTCATGATGCCTTTCTTTTGTAGCACCCATTTAACCAGCCACTTCCTGCTCCACTTATCCTTTTCCTAGACAGGAGGACATGATAAAGGCTCTAGGAGGGATCTGCTTGGGCTGGCCTTCACAATACCATATAAGGGTTTCAAAGTGAGGAGGATTCTAGATCGTCTCATATAAAGACAAAAGGGATTTGGGGAGACAGTCCTCTTTAATGGCTGTTATTGCCATTTGGGGTGTTTTTAGTGGAGATCTAGTCTTGCTATATCAGTTGCTATGCATTTGCTATGGCCGTGTGTTTTTTCCCCTTTGTCATAAAAATTGTGTATTTGACACCGTTGTCAGTTGTATGCCTTGATGTATGCGTTGCCATGCAGTTGCTATGGTCCATTAATGTGCTTTATTATGTCCCACAGGATTGATGTCTGATCAAATTTAAGCTCAGTTGTCAGAACGTCAAGCTCTCAAGCTGTCATTACAAGCCATCTTTACAAGTCTTGTTTTGAAGTCTAGTTTTTCCAGGTCTAGTTTCCAATGCTTGATGTGGTTATGACAGACTTTTGGATAGACATTAAATACTTTCTACTTCACCACTTTCACTTCTGAATCCAGATTCTACTTCTCATGTGACACCAAGCAATATTACGTTCCAGAATTTGACCGAAAATACAGAAGTATATTTAATCTTTTAACTCCTAACTGCTATTGCTAGCTTAAGATAGTTTAATGTTCATGGTTCAAATGTATGCAATCTATTGCATTTTACATAATGTGTAGAGTAGTGGATGTTTCAAGTTTTATAGGTGTTTTAAATATGCATGAGTAATTCTTAATTTGATGTTAAATTTGACAGTGAAGTTAACCTGGCAGTGGTGGAAATATTGTCTTTTTTGAAAAATATTTCGGTGCCCAGATTCTGCTTGCTGTCCAGTAAATTCTCTGGTAACTTTTTTTTTTCCTAACATAAAAAAAAAGCAAAAAATCAAAGCAAATGAATAAATCTGGCAACTCACGATTCATACCTCTAAGAGTCTTGTTGCGTCAACCTTCAATCAAGGTAATTGTTGACAGTTAAGGTCAAATTGTTGGTTTTACAATGTTAAAATAAATAGTAACATTAGAAAATCAGGTACACTTTCAGCAGTTAGCGTTATTCATTTTTGTAGGGTAAACAATGTTTTCGGAGAGCAACACACTGACCTCGGAACAGATTAATTGCTAACAATTTTCTTTCATAAATGTTTTTTTTTCAAAATCAGAAGAAATCGCAGCTTGACCAGTGTTGTGGAATGGATTATTTTTTACATTTGGGCGTGCACTGTAATGTCTGGCACTAAGTCTGTATTTGTTCTACCTGCTCTAAATCCTTTGAAGACTTCAGTTCCACATGACTGCCATCAGATTTTCATCTGAGATTCTAATCCTCGCTCGTTTACAAGTATTCATACACTTTTACAAAGAAAACTGACTGAAAGTATTAAGCAAAAACCTCCAAATTCCACCACAGCCACCAACACATATTTTTCTATTTGTGGGTTACAAAGGAAATAGTCTGCTATTTAGTGTAGGTCAGACAGTGAGTGTAGGAATGCAGGGAGCCGACGATTGTTTTTCTCCTCATTCTGTCCATTTAGATCTTTCTTCTCAACATGCTGGATGCGGTAGTGCTCTCCTACTGCGATGTTTCTGAATGGGTCATCATGTGGCATTAAAGAAAGAAAAAAGGTCAAAAGGTTGGGGAGGGGGGAAGCATGTTCCTGGGGGCCAGTGGAGACATGCTGAGGTCCAAGCACTGGGAGAGCTTGCCATGCGTGACGCACACTCCTCGGGCTTCTCTTAAACTTTCAGAAGCAAAGGGTAAAGAGTGAAGAGCAGCTGACAGATGTTGCCGTGGACACCCCAAAGAGTGAAATGTCATTCAAAGTGTTGACTTGACAGCTCCTATGGTGGAGTACAAGGGAAGCTGAGGACAACAAGATACAAACTTTGCTGGATGCTTGAACAAAATTCATTCAAAAACCACCACTAAAGGCATGACATTGTACACGGTTTAAGCCTCATCTGTACTCCGGTCTCGTTGTAGCACGTTTTGACATGTCAAATCGCGCTGCAGCCATGTGAATAATTTTGCAGCCGGTGCTTAAAAAAATAAAAGGCAGAAATGTCAATTATCATGTCTGAACAACTGCCAATGTCCACACTGACAGATGTACACTAAACAACACATTCAGTAAACAACATTTTAACTGAACATAAGACCAAAAGAAAATCGTCTTGCAGTTTTTTTTCTTTGACATGAGCTGCTGTACCTGACAATTTGGTGGCTGAAAATAGACTTAACAAAGTGTATGCTGGAACCAGGTCTTAAAATGTGATTCATTTGATCGAGGTGGCGGCAGGCAGGTTCCTGAGCTCTGTGCACACGTGGAGGTGGATGAAATTTAATTTATTTCTTATAAATATGACAACAGCATTTAATGAACTCTCTGAATCCATGTAGACAATAATTCACTGAATGCATGATTATTATTATTATTATTATTATTGTACATATGTATCTGCACTGGCTAAATTACATCATCCACTCATGGAGCTCTGCTTGCAGTCCCTTATAAAGGAAATTCGCAAGCTTCGATCATCAGCATGGACTCCAGTAAATCGGTTTCTGTCATGGAAAGGGCTGTGCCCCTGTCGTGTTCAGTTTTTACTGAAATGACAGCTGTTTCGATTGTTTGAGGAGCAGTTGTATTGTGTTGAAGACCAAAGAGGCGCAAACGCGTCCGACTGCGCCTGTCTATGAACATACCAAAGTGAAAAAACAAGACGTTCGCTAGAATACACTTTGCGCGACACTTACAGTAGCTGGGCACGAACATAAAGCCCTTGGTGTTGTTAATCTAATGCTGCGTTCAGATGGTGCACGTCGTTTACGCTCTACGCGAGGCGTTTCGTCGCGAGGTCAAAATGAAGTTCACTTTTCACGCAACAGTATCACGCGAGGGGAGGGAGTAAGCTTGCTGTGCACTTTACAGCGGATCCGGAAAGGAGAGCATTGCTGAGAACGTTCACTTTTCTGGGATATGGCAGAGACAATATTTTCTCCGACAGCACCTTTATTATTCTTTTTTTACACTGCGCGTCCCTCGCTTTCACGGCGTCTGCCCCCCCAAAAAAAATGTTTCAATGTCGCAATCAAGCGGCCAATACCGTGCTAAATACTGTACTGTCAGTCCTGCGCTATTGTTAGCTTAGCACAATAACTACGGTTCAACAGCCGTTAAAAAAAAGGAACCAAATGCTGCACATACCAGTTGTCCCAAGTTCTCGCTTCCGCCTTTCTACAAGCCAGGTGAGAGCTCTTGCTTGGCTCCGTTTTGTATTGAAAGCTCAGCTGGCAGTGTTGGATCGCTCCCGGTGACCGCAAAGCGGCCGCCGTGATTCGTTCCTGCCCCCTGCTTGAGATGTTGAACGTTCCCGAAGCTGATTGGTTGAAGCGAAGCGACACGTGAAAAAAGTTCAATTTTTTTAACTTCTCGCGTCACGCGCAATTATGCGCCACGCGTCGCTCCTTCGCGTCCATCGATGCGTCATCGCGCCCGTCGCGTGAACTCCATTGACTACAATGCAAAACCTACGCTCTTCGCTCTCCATCTGAATGCGGCATAAGCCTTAGAGTAACAACACCAAGGAGGGTGCAATGACATCAAAGCCTTAGAGTCTAAGGCTACGTACACGCTGCAGCTCAATTCCAATTTTTTGCCCATAGGACCCACATTATTACTTTTTTTCCAGCAGCACAATTCCAATTCTATTCAAATTTGACTTTGCCCGCTTTTGTATGTGGATATATATCGGCTATGTATGCGATGCGTCTGCAGTGTGAACCCTAACCCACAGACATAAGACCAATATGATTTCTACGAGGGTGGCAAAAAGTGCAGAAGAACACTACTCCTGACAATCATCTGTGAATCTGCAAAGTTGTTTAGCTTTTATTTTTCACTTTAATTCAATTCCACTTGAAACTTGAAGCCTAGTGTTGACGTTTGTGGAGATAGTATTGTTTAAGCCACACAAAAGAGTTAATGTATTATGCGTGACAATTACATCATCTTTAACAGACTTCTCATATCACCAAAAACTTCTTAATCCTCCAGCATTGCCACTGCTAATATGAGGTAATAATGACCTCATATTAGGTCTGTGGTCTTGCCCCCTGTGCAAGACCGTATTTACTTCCGTAAACACGGTGGCTTGAGGGTTTTTTTGCGCATGTCGTGCTTTTTGCACATGTGTGTCAAAATCCCAACGCATTGCGTTCACATGAGAAGTTGCACTTATTGTTTTTAACATGAACAAGAACATAAATAGATTGCATTCAAACGAAAATCCCAATTGAGCATCGTGCCCTACAGTGTGAACATAACCTTATGTATTTTTTTACTTTTAATCAATGGTCCCCAACATAGTGCCAGTGAGTGCCAGGTCACCCCCAAGGACCACATGTAGCTACAGCCTATACTGTAGGTCTGTTCTAATAATAGCTCACCTGTGATGGGTCATTGTGATATTCTACGAGTCTAGTTCACAAGTGTCAAAATCAAAGCCAAACTTCAAGGTTCTGGCAAAAATATCAAATTTGCATGTCGTCTTCAACTTTACAAAAGTTTTGGAGGTAAACATCAAGCATTTTTTGTTTCCAATCCCTCCTTGGAACAGTTTTTACTGGTCTCAGATCTCCAAACTAGATATACATGTGACGATCATATTTAAAATTGATTTGACTTAACAGTGATAATGGCCCTCCATCAGAAACTAGTTACAATTTGGCCCACGATTAAACTGGGTTTGACACTTCTGGTCTAGTTGAATTTTAAAATGTTTAGCACTTCAAGGCTTGTAATAAGAGATGGGCTCTTTCCAAGTCAGCTGGACAGCCAAAATGTGTGGATGGACTGATAAATCAATCCCGCTTTAGAGTCACAACTGATCTAGATTGTTTCCGCCAAGTTTTTTTTTATACTGACTCTTATTAGAATGTATGGGGTCCAGAGAATGTATTCTTTAATGTATGTAGCCTATATAACTAGATCAAGCAAACGAAGGTAGTTATGGATTGCAGCGTTGAAGCCTACACAGAGCAGAACTTGCATATGGCTCGGTTGCAGCTGTCTCCGCCAAGCAGGCAGGGAGGCGTCATCGCAGCCTGAAACTCAATCCTGCCTAGCCCAGCCCACATCCCGTTGCTCTGCTTGCCCTGCCTCAGCACTATGAACCGGGCCAAAAGAACAACACGACCCAACTAAAAGAAAACAAAACAAAAAGTTCAAAATGTATGTAGTAATTCGCACTTGAGTTGGATGACCTGGGTAATCTTAATCGCAATCACATCTGAAGCGCTTCGTTTTTTGAGATCTTTGTCATCAATCTAAACAAACCAGGGACTTTCCCTGTTTGGTTTAACTGTATGTTGGTTCTTATGTGTGCAAAATGACGCCGAAGCACCAGGCCGGTGCGCCACGCGTTTCCAACCGGCAGTGCGGTTGCGCGGCAAAGCGCAGCCACGAGAAAGTAACAAAAGCCATAAATAATAATAGACACTCACTTGTCTAGAACAAAGTAGAGGTCGAAGGCGCCCTGGCAGGACCTTTCCTCCTCCTCCTCCCCCTCCTGCTGTTGCACTCCTTTCACCGACACATGGAGGAGGAAAAGTCCCAGAAGAAGCGAAGCGAGGAGAGTGTGGATGCGCCTCCTCGCCATCTTTTCGCCGCTTGCGTTCGAGCTTTCCAGCAACAGCGCCGCTACCCACTACAAATCTTCACATTGTCCTTACGACATCCGCTAACACATGATCGACGTGTCTCAAATTGTTCTGCTACGTGTGGCCGGGTCGCGTCGCTCCGCAGGCGTTGACTGGAAGCCGGCCTCCCTAAATCTAAATCTTGCCTCTTGAGGTTGGGGTGGGGAAAAAGAGAAAAGCATGAGACTTGGACAGGATGGAGGAGAGGAGCGACACCCGAGGAGAGACTCCAAACTCCACTTTGCTTCGCTAGGAAATGGAATACTGACTTAACAAAAAAAAAAAAAAAAACCCTCAAATCACCATCCGCTTTTCATCCCTGGACGAAATCTGGTGTTTTACAGTGATTGACTGCAGGGACGGCAAGGAAAGAAGAGTAAAATTGTCAAATGAATAGCGTATGAAAAAGTCATGAAAGCAATTACAAAATGAAGCACAATTTGTGGCGCAGCATAGGAGGCATATACATCTAGTTTAGAGCAGGGGTGCCAAACTCATTTTTATCATGGGCCAAATTGTGGTTGTTGATTCTGCCAGTTGACTGTGAAGTCAAATAAATATGGAAGTTCATCACACACTTATGTAGATTTAAACTCAAAGGCCTGTAAACACTGTTCAAAAGAGAGATTGGTAACAAAATATGGTTGTTTCCCCCATCCCCTCCAAAAAAAAAAGTAAAAGTTGAACACAACTTGCAAATTTGGAATTTTAGCCAGAAACTTAGACAAATCAGCATTTTGCGGGCCACAAAAAAATGATGTGGTGGGACGGATCTGGCCCCGGGGCCTTGAGTTTGACACATGTGGTTTAGCTTGTACTATAAGCCCTTTGATCTTATATTAGATACCTGGCTAATACCTGCTCTTATTTCAAGGTATTGATACTCACATGCAGAAGTTGTGGGTTCGATGTAGGCTCTGGCTTTCCTTGTGAGTTTGCATGTTGTCCCTGTGCCTCCATGATTTTCGTAGGGCACTTAGGTTTCCTCTCACATTTCAAAAGCACGCATATGTTGGACACTCCTAATAGCCCTTAGGTGTGTTTGTGAGTGTGAAAGGTCACGTGTCTCTGTATGCCCTTCGATTGGCTGGCAACTTGCTGGTATAGACACCAAAAAGCCAACGACACTCATGAGGAGTACTCATGTTTTGTATTCATGTATTTTTATGTGAAGATAATGCAAGGCACAAAATGGATTCACCATAGATTTTTTTGGTTTGTTTGTTTTAGATAATGTGTGATTTGGCACCTGCTTCGTACTTTACTGAGAAAGTCAGGCGAAAAATTTCCTGTATCCTACCTTTATATCCTTGAGAAGATATTAAAAGATATACTTTGTTCCACTGAACAGTACAATTGTGGTTTCCCTCAAGGAGAAATATACAAGTTAAACAAAAAGAATTCTTTAATGTACGGTTGTGTAGGTTTGTTTTGGCTACATAAATAACAATGCTTAAAGGAAAACCATCAGCTTACACCAAATAAACATTACAAAAAAAATAAACCTAAAATACAGACTGAAACGTATTACTTCGTAGTTAGTATTTACTTTTCTCAGTGTTTAACACCACTTTTGGAGCAGTTTTACATTTACAATATGGAGTAATAGGCATTGTCTTTCAAAAGTGCTGCCCCACTCTGAGGCTTTCCTTTGGGTACAGATAAATTGCCCCAGACATAAATTTAGATCATTGTAGTTCATTTAATGTTCCCGGTGACGTATTGGAAATCAGTAATTTATATCAATGTAAGTCACCCACTCTAAAAGGGGACAAACAAAAAAAAAGTTAAATTTGACCCATCATCTCGGAATGTATCCAAATGATCCTTACACAATCAACAATGATACACAGCAAAGGTTAGAGAGGAAAATTTTGCGTGTGTTAATTTTAACGCCAAAAGTGTACTTTCAACATGTACTGCGTTACATGGTGTCCTGCACAGAGTTGATTGCATAGAGTTAGATGAACTCAACAGATATGAACTGCGCTTTGCACCAGCACGTCTCTCGTTTGAGGGACAAGTCCGCACCATTTCCCTCCTCCTCCTTCCCCCTTGCTCTTCATTAGGAAACACTGACAATCAAACAAAAGGAGTTTGGGCCCATGAAGTCATTTTCACTCACAGAGGAGACTGTGGTCAACAGGAACATGCTTTGAACGCTTTCATCAAAAGAAGTGTTCTCAATTTGTTGGCGTTATATTGATGGTCTTCAATACAAATCTGGATTTGTTGTTTGCAGTGAAATGATGATATTTCACATTTTTGTCTCTGCTGTACTTTTGAACAAGATGAACTGATTTATAACAATGAAAAGATGTTGTGGCTAACTCAGTAGATAACTCAGTGTTTAAGAGCAGGTGTGATGTAGGGTATTGGGGATTGAATGCCTTCAGGGCAAACATTTTCAAACTCAGTGTTTAGGTGTCTGAGAAGAATTACTTTTCTACTCCTACTAAAGACTGACTCTCTGATTGTAAAATATTTAACCATTTTAAAAGTGTTTATTATTTAAAAGTGTTATTTATGTGGGGGTCAATTCAGTGCTGTGAGTTTTGCTAGATATATAAGATATAGGTTAATTCATCCTCATCACCCCCAAAAACTCCAATCACAGGTCACCCATAGATGAGCAGCCATCCTTACCCTGGACAATTTACCCACTATACATGTTTTTAGGAATGTGGGACGGAATCCATTCAGGTACAATGCAGAGATGATATTGAAACTCGGGATTCAAACTCTAGTACAGCACCTCATACCAGGTCAGTAGTCCAACTCCATAATTTAATGATAAAACAAAGTTTATGCAAGTTTTCATAGTGAAATACAATACAATACAATACAAAATGAAAAAGGCGAAGTGTCTTCACTATCAAGAGTTCATTGTTCAATCAAATTCAAGTGATCATATTTGTACAAATGAATAACAATTAATTGTACTTTTACTTGGTTCTGTTGGTCCATGCAATTAACAGAACATGCAAAACTGTTGAGTTTCTGTAATCGATTTCATTGGTTGTTTGGCTGTAACCAATAAAATAGATAGTCCCATAAGCAACGGATTGGTCAAATGACGACCAATCTATTGCTTAATTTACCCAATCTCATTTGAACCAACTAGATTGGTGGTTTTTCACCACTCAATTTTTTTTGGCAAAATAACAAATGTAGAATGAATACATCTGAGCATCTTTATCTTAATCTGTTGTTTTTAACGTCATGGGCTGCGACCTAAATCACCATCAAATGATTGCTCATTGGCCACTTGTCTCCTCCTCCCAGAAAGACACACAAACCAATCAGTGGCTAATTTGGATGAGGGGGGTGGCGGTAATAGTGAAATCGTTTGCGCCTTTGCATCATTGCGCCACGCACCAGCGGGTGTCGTGACGGACGGCGATAAGTGGGAGTGGGAACTTGGAAGGGTTTATAGAGGACATGAACGCTCGGTCGGATAACTTGCTCCTCTTAGGACTACCAGGGAGCACATCGTCACAGAACATCATCATGTCCGGCAGGTGAGCCCACGCACCATCTGCGGACTTGCGGGACTTTTTCATTAATGGAGCAAATTGACAGTGAGGATTTGATGTTTGCAACCTCATGCGCCATTTAATTTGTCTACACTCTCAGAATCCGTTGCCCTTTTATCTTATTTTTGTGAGACAACCTGCGATTGAACTTAATGCGCGCACTGAGACAGTTGACGGCAGATGGAGGAAACAAAAGAAGAAACCGAGTGAAAAAATAGTGAGACAAAGGACGTTAGTCCTGAATCATTTCGTATGCATCGGTTGTGCCTGCTTGACTCAATCTTATATTTCCACAAGCTCACGACGTCTGACTATTGTGCAATGCCTTACAATGATACATGTCTAAATCAGAATTGAGCTAATGTTAGAAAGCAACTTTCTTACTTTATCCACAACGAAGCATGTTGTTGATATAGTGAGGTGTTTTAATAGATAATGCCCCCCCCCCCCCCCCCCCCCCCAAAAAAAAAAAAAAATCCGCTACAAGAATGTTCTTATCCTACATTTTAATTCACTAATCTTTAAACATTTTTCACAGTTTAACGATGGACCACGCCTTTTCAACTCGGCCCATGTGGTCGGGTGACGGGAAATTCGTGCAGCATCCCGGCGAGCTTCACACCAGCGTGGTGGTGACGCGGAGCATCCCCGCGGGAACCAGCTTTGGTCCGTGTGTGCTCCAGCACACTTTTTACGACACCATCGCTTTCATTGCACAGAAATCCAGTGACAAAAGAGTCAAACCTTGCGTGTTCAGAGTGAGTCGACTTTTCAAGAAACCCAAGAAAAACGGGATTGGCTTTTGCTTGTGTGCTGAGTGTACGTTGCCAACAGGTGGACCCAGAGGCCATGCGTAATTCCGCGTTGGTGCTGTCGTGGCTTCGGCTGGTGCAAGCTGCGCGCAACGGAGTGGAGCAGAACACGGAGGCCTTTTTGAAAGGCGGTCAGCTCTACGTGCGGACCACCAGGGACGTTCACCAGGAGGAGGAATTGCTGGTGTGGTACGACCAGGAGCTGTGTCACCTCCTGGGCTTCACAGAAACCTCAAGAAGCTCGGGTGAAGGTGAACCTTTATTTATTTATTTATTTATTTATTTATTTATTTATTTATTTTTGAACCATTCATTTACGTTGGTCTGGTGTCCGGAATGGCACTTTGTTACAGAATGCTATGACAAGAATAGCGCATATAGCTAATTTTACGTATAGGCCTACAGTATTTCAGTGGGTGACAATAAAATGCAGGATTAGAAAGTGTCAACGTTCTTAGTTTGATATTTTACAGATTTTTAACCCTGGGCACAGCATTCCACAGCATTTACACACAAATGATTGCTATTTATTATGCATTTAGCATGAGATAATATTGCTATTCCTCATTGAATACAAGTCAAATAATGTATTTTTATGAGTCTAATTGTATTCGCTATTACTTCAGTCTGTCCAACATGCCATTCCATGAAGAAGATGGAATCACATTTTAAGTATTCAGTCCGTGCCCATCATTGTACTGTAATCTCCCTCCTCTCCTCTTAAAAGTGCTTTTGTTAACACTTGGTATTGAGGTGCTAATGTATTATTAGAAGGACACTTTATTTTGGAGTCAGAAAGCATAATTCGAAGCATAAACCATTGTAATCACAGCAAGTATTAAAAAATAGATCTAGAAAACTAGCATCAGAAACTCGACTTGGAAGGAAGCTTGGCACGACAGCTCGAGAAGTTACGTTTTGCTGAGAATCTAGACCTCAAACATTGTCAAACTTCATTCAAATATGACCTGATCAAACACATTGAGGGAGCGCACGTTGAGGGAGCCGACACGTCAATGAACAAACCAGTCACAACAGTACGCACATAACCTTAAATGACAAAGCTAATATATACATCAGAATGAGGAAAGGTGAAACAGCATGACTATTATGACAGAGGTAACAAATACTTTACTTACGCAAGTGATAGCAGAAGAGCTGCTCATCTCTTAAGTGGGAAAACAAAGGCACCTAATTCAAATTCTTAAGCCCATTCGAATGGCACGGACAAGCCCGATCATTGTGCATTTTTGAAACCGGTCTTGAAATGTGTTCTTCGGCTTTCATCTTGGCATGATTCTCTGCACTTGTTTAATATTGTTTTTGACATATTTTATTATTTTTTGTATACAGCATATTGCTGCTCAATAACAACATTGATATGAGAATTTGTATTGTACATTGTACACTTAAATTGTAACATTTAAAATTTGTAAAAAAAAAAACCCTAAAATTTCTGTACTTGTGTGTTGGCAGAGTTCAAATGTGTCAGGTGTGAGCAGGTGTTCAAGAACGAATATCCCTTCCTGGCTCATTGCCGCTTCCTGTGCACGCACATCTTGAGCGAGGCGTGGAACCGTGACGTTCACGATCACAAGCACTCGGAGGTCAAGAGGCAGCGACGCATAACAGATTTCCACAACATCGCCAGAGATTTGGAACACAAAAAAAGTGATGGCGATGACGATGCTCCCTCCGGGAATAAACGAAAAAACCAGGAAACGGTTTACCTCAAAGGAAGGAAAACAGTCTTGTTGGAAAAAACAAACATTTCAAATGATGACAACATTACCCAGCTGGCCAAGATCCAGGATGAGGCTGGGGCAGGTGCACCTGACTCAACCTTGGAGATAAAAGCCGACAGAGCCAAAGTGGATCATTTGGGATGTAAAAACGCAACAATCGCAGAGGAGAGGGAATCCAAACCGACTCTTACACACGACAGGTTGACGGACTTGGACGCAGGTGAGAGCTCGGCTTTACGCTCGAGCAGCAGTAGCGCTTTTTCTTTGGTCCACTCCGGCAATCGAGAACAGAGAAGCGCCTTTTGTAAACCCAAAAGGATCTCTCCGGGTGAAGTGCATCAGGGTAGCCTCGCAATAGCGCCTTCAAGCGGTCTGGAGGAAATGAGAGAGGCCTTCGCGTCCAGGACTGTTTCAGGATACGCCAACCTGATGACTCCTAGAATCCTTGGCGGTGATGTTCACACGCTGCCTGCCCCGGTCAGGCTAAACACTGCCTTCCATTACGCATCAGAGCACTGGTCAAGAACCACTCAGGTCCAGTCTGCCTCGAGCCTGACAGTCCTCCCATCTACCTTCACCTCCTTTGGCGTATCCGTGCAAAACTGGTGCGCCAAATGCAACCTGTCTTTCCGTATGACCTCTGACCTTGTCTTCCACATGCGCTCCCACCATAAGAAGGAGTTCGCCGCCGAGTCCCAGGTGAGGAGGCGGCGCGAGGAGAAGCTCACTTGCCCCATCTGCCATGAATACTTCAGAGAACGACACCACCTGTCCAGACATATGACGTCACACAACTGAGACCTCAATTGGCAGAAGAAAGATGTATTTATTCTTTGATTGAGGTTTTGCTATTTAATAAGCGTAGAATGCGGAGTACACATGGATACTTTGATGTTTATCAGTGAATGTATAGATAACGTAGCTGTAATAGCATGATGCCAGTACAGCCTTGTCCGCTAGAGGGCGGCAGAGATGCATGGACGCTGACCTCAAAGGCGCTTGTCTGTCCTTCAGGCCTGTGTGTTGATAGTCTGATGATGACTTCGTGCCTTAAGGAGCTCAGGATGGAAAATAGTTGGGAGATGTGAAGGGCACCTCATGATTGTCACGCATATCTCGAAGCGATCCTCTTACTATTATTTATCCATCTGCTTTGTACATGAAATGTGTGTTTGCACCTTTTACACATCTAAACTTGTCAACATGAAAAAACGTGTTGAGTGTTTTTTTTCCTAGTTTTAAATTTGAACAATAAAAAATGTTATATCTTTAAGAATCACCCATAGAATTAATCGATTCAGGACACTTTTCTTAACTAATACTTATTCCCATGTCACTCTATTTAAGTTCTCCTGCTCATATGATCAAATACAAATCTGACACAGGCTGTGGGTTCATATCTTGGCTCTGGCCTTCCAATGGGAAGTTTGAAGTATCTTTCTGTGTTTGTGTGTGTTGAATGCCATCTTTCTCCCACAACACTCCAAAAAAGCATTTATCGAAAATGGTCTTTAGGCCAAAACGTATGTATGTGTGTGCGAGCGGTTAGGGTGTGAGTGGTTTATGCTATGTGCACTGTTACCGGCCCAAGGTGGACCCCACCTATCACCTAAAGTCAGCTGGGATATACAGTACTATAAAAGATATTGGTTTCATATTGTTCAGTGTTTTGTAGTGCAGAACTGTGCCACATTCTACTGTTCTTACCTTATTTAGCTCTAGTACAGGAGAAAAACATTAGATACTCAGTATGATGTAGTGCACAATGTACAACCCAAAAAAAACCCCCCAAAAAAAAACAAGTTTAATGTAGACCTCTCTGAGAGTGCCATTGAAAAAACTGCAGGTTGATTTTGATTTACATTCCATTGTATGTATTGAGTGGTGTCCGTTATAATGTGATGCAGTAATTGTTGCCCAAATAGTTTCTGGATACAATATCTTAACAGTTGATAATTCATCTTCCTCCATGAATGTAATCCACATGAGCCAACAGTATTGTATTTGTAGTTGTCAAGATCTGGTATGGTAAGAGAGGGTGTGGCATTGTGGACCCAAACGCAGGCAAGCAGGGAGAATCCGCATGCTCCAAAAAGTATTTAGTTTGGCGTAAACAAAAGCAAACAAGGTCAAAACAGTAAGTAACAAACAAAACCAAGCATACACTGACTACAAAAAACTCGAACCCAGGATTGGGATAAAAAAAAAAAAAACAGGAAAATAACTCATGGCAACTATGAGGGGTTGACAGACTACTCAGACAATAGCAGAGTGACAGCGACAACAAACAGCAACAACAACAATGACTCAACAAGAACTGAAAAGAAAGCAGAAACTAAATACGCTCCAAACTGATGAAACACCAACGAACACCTGGACAAGATACAACTGGTGCAGGAGCTTATTGGCTGACATCGGAGAAGCAGGCTGGTGAGGACAGGTGGTTGCAATCAAAATAACAAGAAACACACAAGGGACAAGAAAACCATGAACAGCTATTAACAAAACAAAAATCAACACAAACCCATAAATCGAAAAGGAACGTAACAAAAGCCAACCCTGCATGAGCCCAACACAAGAATAGTTTTTATTTCTCCCTCTTTGACAGCAGGCTTTGGACAAATCCACACAAATTGGTGCGTCTGTGCCCTATAAATGAGGCATGAAGGTTGCCTAAGGTTCAAGAAAAAGTGAAATTTCCCACTCTATTCAGTGTGAGATGTGAAACATAAAGAATACATGACTGGGTTTTCCGTTGATTTGTTGAGTCGCAATCCTGCTATGTTGATTATAGAGCTATCGAGGTCATTTGCCCTTTTTGCAACAATAGTATTGTTCCCTAATGCCTTTAACGATGAAGTGGACTAAGCTAAAGCTTCCTCACCGCTGTCAGTGCAACGAGAGGACACAATCCCACTATTCCGAAACAGTCTACTGCTCATTTAAGTGCGCTTGTCACGTTAATCCCCTTTTCCAGATTGTTCCAGGAAGTGTTCAAATCCCAATGTTCTTTTCTCATAAATAAGTAGCTCCTTTCATGTTTATCGGTTAAATTATAATGGTAGACTGAGGTTTACATCATTAAGTGGTCAATCAGCTTGGTCCTAATTTCTCTGAGCCAAGCAACCATGTGAGGAATTAACATTTCAGCCCAGACAGAAAATCCTCTGTGGTTCAACGATGGCTTTATTCCCGTTTTATTGATTGAGCAGTCATTTTGGGGGAAAACAAATATTTTCCTCTCGGTTTCTGACTTGGCCCGTTTTTTCTTGGCGCACAGATATTGAGTTCTGAACGGAGGTCCTGCTTGTGGTTTTGTCAACTGGAACTGAGCACTCTAATTGCTCTCGTGTGACTCAGAATGAGGTTGACATTCAGGTTCATGTTGTAATAGTGAACTGAAGGTCCAGTCTGCACAAGGGATCAGTGAGGAAACAAGAGGGGAAAAGTGAACTCGGACGTGTTATTCAACTAGTAAGTTTTATTTACAACCTGCTGTCAGTGTCATAATTTGAACATCATTCAAACCTACAAATCCTAGCTCTGAATTAAGTTTTTAAAAACAGTTCATTTTCATCCATCTGCTAAGGTATGTTTCAGGTTAAATTGACACTTTGGTTGTTCTCAACCTTTTTTTCAAGAATGTACCCTTATGAAATAAATTTTCAGTCTATTACCTCTAACCAGCGCAAATCATTTTTGAATGGAAACAAACGGAGTGCCATCTGTGTATGATTCAATACATTTTAGAGCGACATTTTCAGTGGTATCGCCAGGCGAATTTTATTCAGCAACTCCAGAAGCTAGATTGCGTATCCTCGTCAATTTCAGGCTCATTGCAGCTGCATGAAACTTAACAAAAGGAGTCACTATAACCCAATTCAGTAATCGGGTGGTTCATGTTCGAATTAGTTTGCTCTTAATTTGAAAATAAAGGAGTCACTATAACCCAATTTAGTTATAAGGTCGTTCGCGTTCCAATTAGTTTGCTCTTAATTTGAAAATGAAAATATACTATTCCTGCCATGACATAATAAAGCACTAACTTAGTTTCGCTCATACCTGTGGAATGTTTCTACATTCTACACAGGTTTCTTTTAGATACCCTGTTAATATCTCACATACTCCCAATGTTCTTTCAGAAGTACTTGTACCCCAATATGACAACCACTGTTTCAGTCCATATACCTCCATCGCGATATTACACTACTACCATGTTGCAGTAACAACATTACCCCTTTTGGATAAAATATTGTTCAAATATTTTTATTCCAGTACATAAAAATGCATTGTCCATTTTACACAACACTGACACAACAATGTGTTTAGGATGATCTATATGTACACCATAAAAGGACACTTACAATCAGCCTCTACATTCTTTTTCTTCCTCAGAAAGTCCATACTGGTGCAGTCCCTTGGTATCAGGACTAAATGTAGACAATGTTGGTCTTTTCCGGTTCAGTCTGGTCTTAAAAACCATAAGTTCTGCAAACCATAGTAGATGATGGAAAGAAAAAAAACGGTGAGATTGTTAAAATAACATTGAAAAATGATATACAACAGAAACAGTTTGCTTTTGAGGAGACAGCAGTTAATGTTGCTGGCAAAACAGCGTTCATACATGCACACACACTCACACACACACACACACACACACGCGCACACACACAGATTTCCCGAGGGGGCTCTTGACTGCGGTAAACAGAATCGTCTGTCCCCAAGTGCTTGCGACATGTCTTTTCGAGACAAAATGACCATCCACTGTCAGCAAAGGCAAACTTCAAAGGACTCTTGTTGTTCCAAACAGATGTGCAGCTCAATGCCAACTTTTGCACACTGGAGGCAAAGCGACCACAGTCTAATAATAGTTGAATAATAATAAAGAGGTACCGTCTGTTATTTCATTGACAGTTTCAGACACGAAAACACACCCAAAGCAACATTTCTCAAGATTTTCTGCAGTCCTTCAAATAGTCCTTTGAGGAGAACAGGTTGTATTTAGAACAAGGTGGAGGGGGGTAGCTGGCTTGGAAAAAAAGACGTGCGCCACGTTTTGAAGTTCAAGTGGCTGATGTTTCCTCCATCAACCATTAATCCACCGCGGCCACATCAGTCATGTTATTTGGTGGACAACAGGCTTGGAGCCTTTGGTGGAGAGCAATAATAGGTCAAGAGGCTTGAAGAGAAGGGGGAAGGGGGAAGGGGGAAGAGGAAGGTATCTTTGAGTGGAATCTTCCTGCCTTTGTAGTCACTTCTTTTTGAACATTGGTGCCTTTTAGGTTTGTTTGGACAAAATGCCCCTGCCCGCCCCCACAAGCTTGTACGGAGCAAAGAATAACACAGACAGAATATTTAAAAAATATATATACTATTGTTGGATTAAATTACTATTTTATTCTACTTTATAGACAGCTACCTTTTACCTTTTCATAATTTAAACACATATGTACAAAGTAACATCTAAAACAGTAGCTTATAGCCTTATTAATGGAAAAATAAGAAACTATTTCTGCTTTCATTATAATACTTTAAAGGTGTTATGAAAGGGAAATTAATTAGAAGGATTGCCAGAGGAGATTGTTGAATTTTTAGGATACACATCACAATGACCTGTTATAATGCCTTTATGGCAGAGTGGTAGTACAGGTATAATAAGATCCCTCGAAATAGGTACAGCTGTACAAAAGCATAAATAGTGATTGGCGTATAAGTTATCTAAAGTATATGACCATCGCTGGTTCATTGATTCTTATGGCCTGGAGTTGCTGGACCTTAAAATGGAATTACTGTTTTTTTTCACCCTGTCCTACTGCACAAATATCACCAAGAAAAAATTATAAAAGTTATTGTTCAGTCTCCATATTTTTTTTTTTATTTTGACTCTCCATTAGTCTTGTTCTGTCTTGTTCTTTAACCTCTTTTCATCTGCAAGAGCAGGACTGGACAGACATATTGGGGTAAATCTTGAGCACCAGATCCTTGGATTCTTCTTGGTAAAGCACTGCCAGAGGACTCATCTTCTCCGGTACACAGCAAGGCTCTGGAACCCCGGAAATAATCCCAACTGCTCGAACTATGCTTTGGATGGTAGCGTGGTTTGAGGGCCGCACCACCTGGCGAAAGTTAAAGAAGAGGTTAGTATAATGTGCCTAATATTGGACCAAATGAGACAAACTAAGCCGATTCAGTGATTGCGCTGGTACCTTGGGCATTGGGAATCCACACGTGCCTGAGCAGTAGTAGGCATCAAACGCCCTAGGTGCAACGATCCACTCGCTCCAACCGATGTCTGCAAAATCCACTCTGAGATTCTTTCTGGAGCAGCTGTGGTGCCGAGTGCCTCCCCACTGCTTTCTCCTGGCCTTGCGCATTGTTTCATCATCAAAATTCAAAACGGGTGAGCGGGAGTGATGAGCTTTTCCTTTATTATGCTTCTTGACATCCGTCACCTCAGGTTTCGACTCTTGCTTTTGACTGTCCATCTCTTGGCTGCGGCTATCTTTGAGTCTTCTGACAGATGAGACTTCAAATTTAGACGTGTCTGATGTTCTTTCTGTAGATTCCTCTCTGCCATGTTCTCCTCTACCTTGCTTGCCCTCGTTCTCTTGGCTTTTCCTTTTCTTTTCCTGCCTCCCAGCTTTCAGTTTGGTTTTGAGGACCGGATACCATGAGCCGTCCAAAAGGTCATCCTTGCTGTATCTGTCAGATCTATACTCAACCTCAGGCAGCTCATTGTTTTGAATGGAGTCTGGGAGAAATGTTGCTTCCCTCCTCACACGTCCTTTTAACTGTGGTGAGAAGTTAGCTTTGTGTATGACTTGTGACGCCTGCGAGGGTTGGTCAGCCTCAAAGAACGGGTCATATCTCTGAAGACTAGGGTACACACTGTTAGGTTCTGCCAAAGCTAGGTCATCTGCGTAGACTAACAGGTAGGCCCAACCTGATTCCTCTGCTTGCCTCTGGTACTGCTGCCCAAAGTCCAACTCCACTGACACGAGGCGATGACCTTTGTCCCTCGCCTCCTTTATGACCTGGGTCACATCTTTCATCTGCCACACTCCTCTCCTGTGAGGGTGGAAGGTCACATTGCCTAGAAATGACCCGGGCGACCCAGAGCTGACTCCCGACCCTGAGGAGACAGCGTGAAGTAGCAGGCTGATGGTCATAGGTGTCTGCGTGGTGGAGGACCGGCAGGATGCGCTCTTGAAGCGTTTGCAGATCCACGGCTTTTGAGGAGGGAGCCGTCTGAGCGGGAAGTGGAATGTAGCGGACAGGATGACCTCAGAGTCCTGGAGGCTTGTGAGGTTTAGATGGTACACCGTCCTGGCGTCAGAGGGCTCTGCAAAGACAATGCATCAATCAGTAAGCATGTCCCTGTCAATGTTTCCCATCTTCCAGCTGTTTCGTCTTCCAGCAGCAGAGCAAAAAACGCTGCCAAAAGCTCAGTATCATACAAAAGCGTGGAGCTGCAAATGTGGAGTAAGCATTTGACCAGTGTTGGGCAAGTTACTTCAAAACTGTAATGCATTATTTATTACTTATTACTGTCATTTCAAAGCAAATAGTTACATTACAATATTACTGTATTTGAAATGTTATGCATTACACTACAATTGCATTACTTTTATATTACTCTCACCTCCATAACGGGAAATATGGATTTTCTAAGTGCAGCTCATTACGCTCATTACATACCCAGTAAAAGGTTGGCTAAAGCCAAAAAACAGTATGAATCATTTAATCTGTATTGTATTGTAACCCTTTACAGAGAAGATACAACATGTTTTTTGTATTTTAATCCGTTTACTACTTAGCTTCACAGCATGGTGATGCATTGTTTATGCTGTTGTGCATTTCACAAATTCAATGTTAATATTCAAATCCAAGTTCAGTCGGCTAGGTTAGGGACATATGTTTCAAAATCACATGCTTTCGGTGGGGCTAATGTTAGCAGCTAGCCTACATCATCGTTATTGTTTACTGTGTTATGAGTTTTGGTATGCTTCATCTTGATACACATTGGCCAGAACTATTTCCATCCATCCATCCATATTTATAGACTATTATTAATAGCAATTGTACAGTGAATATTAGCATTAGCTTACCTTGTCATTTTTGCTAATTGCGACAAGGATCTTGCTGACAAACCCTGACAACTGAAATGGGCGTATTATTACTTTTGAAATGCATTACTCCCAATACTGCATTTGACTGACACACTTTGGATGCACTTGCAAGTAAGTTTGAATGTATTTTCAAATATGTTTGAAACTGCTTGCAAATGCATTAAAGTCATTGAGCCTAAATGCTGAAAACAGAGTATTTGTTTCCATCATGTCACAGGATAGTAAAAGAAATTCAGTCAGTTCAAATGTGTATTGGTACATTTGAACATATTTGCAAGTATGTTTGAACACATTTACAACTGTGTTTGAAAAGGTTTGCCAGTTTGTCTGTAGTATGGTCTCTCTGATGGATATTCCTTTGGATAGTTGGCCATCATTTCTACCTTGTATGACTAGTGTTTTACAAGTGCTGTCAAATGCTATTTCTTTTTAATTGCTGTAATTGCAAAATGTTATGTAGTTCATTGAAATTAATCAAACTTTTCAACAAGCATTTTCGAAGAAGCTTGTGACATATATTTACTTAAGTAAATTCTTGGAGGAGCGTAAAATCTACAAATAAACATAGTTTCAAAGACTGTCAAAAGAAGTGGAGACGTAAGTCCAGTTAAGAATGTTAAGTGAATCACTACTAATTCACAGCATCAAGACAGCCAGCAAAACTGCGAATGTCATTGTTTGGATGTCATCACGACTGACCATCGACGGAAGCGGAGCGGTGCACCGACGAAGGACGACTGACCAGCAAAAAAAATATAAGATGCCCACCTCTGGTAGTTGGGCAGTGCAAAGTGTCCTTTTTTTTTTTTTTTTCCATTTTCCAATGAGCCATTGAGCAACTTTTTTAAAGTAAAACTACGTGTCTTTGTGCTGGTGAAGTTTAGGTGCAAAGTTGGCAGAGATCAGCTGCTGCAAGGAGGTAAATGGAACTGAGTTAAATGATTTATTTTCTCTTAACATTTTATAAATTTAAATTAATCTCCGAGGTTAACACGTTAACTTTGACGGCCGTCATTCTTCTATTGCCTAAGGTATTGTATCGCACTGCCATGTGTCTCACTGTTCAGGAGGTTGTTCATTCAAGTTATAAGACAGTAGTTAAGCCAAAATTGTAGCACATATTTGAATAAGAACTGTTCTACATCATAATTATAAAGCAGTCAAATGTGTGTGCCATGTGATGGATGACATATCCTTTGCGTGCTGTTCAAAACCTCACAACAGCTGGCTCACATCATAGTTAACCGAGGTTACGGTGTATTTGCAATAGTTTTACATCAAGCTTGCGATTCCACTTTCATGAGTTGCAAAATGACTTTGTATTTTTGGCCCTTTTACGTGTGGAAAACAGTGACAGTACACATTCATTGTAAGTATATTAATTACATATTTAGGTATATTCTTTGAAAAATAAAGAGTATCACAATAAATTCTTATTTTGCAACTTACAAGTGCTTCCATGTTTTTGTTTTAGCATGCCCCAATCAGCCAATATTTGTTTCATACGTTCCATCATTCTTGAAAGTTGGTTTTGGAAAGGTTCACTGTGATGGTGAAAAAAAAAAAAAAGTGTTTTGCATCAGTAGATGATAATCTTTACAAAAACAGGAATGGAATGGCGCCCAGCAACAAAACCTCATTTGAACTTTGGTTTTGGCTATAAAGGTTGATAAAGTCATTTGAAAAGATTTTAGAGATCTGTGAATCGATAACAAATTGAACTTCACAACAACCAATTGCACACGCAACCTGAAGTGGTGCAATTAAACACATTCCCTTATAAACGTCTGTTCTACACGAGCACACCGAGTGGCTGGGACATGCTCTGTAAGGGGAAGCAGACTCTGGGGGATGTGGGTGGCAGCGGTGGAGGTTGAAGCGGGGAGCTCTCCAGATTCATGATGAACATTAACTTCAACAGCAGACTTATTGTTCATTGTGTAAGAGTTCAGCGGAAGTATGGACTGACTCAGGAGATATACATTACCTCAGATTCGGCCTGCATATGGAAATGCTTACCTCAAGCTTTGCTCTAAGCCTTTTAATACAGCCTGCACCCGCTGCCCATGCAGGCACGGCGACACAATCGACTGTTTTAACAGCTCTTTCATTGTTGTGAGAAGTCCCTCACATCTCTCCTTAGATTACACTGGGCCATCGCAGTCAAAATACTCGGCTGTTATGTTACGCTATGTGAGAAGTACATGGGATATAAATGAGTTATAAAAACAGCATCACAAGTGCTGTGACTAAGCTCCCCCCTTGGCTCCGTGACGTCGATTCACACACGTCCTGGAGTCACAACACAAACACAGAATCCATGACAATGACACTCTGAGGCGCCACTCTGCGGTTTGACCAGACATGATGTCGGGCATGGCTTGCGGGCTATCACAGGCATTTTTTTTTTTTTTTTTTTTTGCTGTGGGTAATGGATCGGACCCTAAGCAGAGGGGAGGCAGCTGCTGCAGTGTCCCAGCATCATTTAAACGCATTCTCAGACTATTCCAAAACAATCACACCAATTTCGAGTGCCTGGCTGAGTCATGGAGCTCTGCTGAGAGCTTGAAAAGTAAACTGCCTGGCCACAAAATTAGATATACTTGAACAGATTAATGAGAAACAACACAAACAAAACACATTGTTCAGTTTTGAAAGGTACTGTTTAGTTTTCCAAACAATGTTTTAGAAGAGAGATTTTCTATCCTGAAACCTGTGAAAACCATGTTTTATTTTGGAGGGAAAAGAAAAAACTTAAAACAGTAACTGTCTGATTGATTACACTTTGGATCTCTATTTGTATGGTGGTCTCTTTTTGACAGGAAAGTATTGTCAACATAAAGTGTCTTTCTTTGGAATCACAGTGATCTGTTCTTGAATAGAAATCAATAAGTTTTCAATTCATTGACAGGTGAAGCTAGGTGGCATATGAAACTTTGGATTGAAACATCTCATATAATGGACTGAATCACCCACTGAATCGTTTTTATAAACTTGTAGCATATTTTCTTGAAATAAACAATTTACACAATTTAATGATTATTTATAAAGATTATTACATGGATGTGTTTTTTTTAAATATCTTTGGAATTCCCCCCGAGAGTCACAAACCCCCAGCGGTGCACACATTTGAGAGGCACTAGTTTATAATACCATAACTCTAATATTCACCTAGAAAATTTTTCTGCATGAGAATCAATATAATACACATGTCCTGATATGATGCAGTCCAGACCTTTACGTGAGCCGGTACTCAGCAGTAAGGAATACCAGCACCTTCTTTTTATTTATTTATTTATTTATTTATTTATTTATTTATTTATTTATTTATTTATTTATTTAAATAAAGTACCGACTGCATATGAGCTCACATTCTCTCTTGCACTTTTTGATACTCATACGACTTCTTCAGTTATTTGCCACCCAAAAAGATGATCAGATAAAAACAACAGCAACAAAACAAATGCAGTTTTATTACGACCTTATTACGTCACAAATCTCCGGCATTGCCGGGAATGTTGACGTCTCTCGATGCGCACGAGACAAGGACGCATTCAAATAACTTTAAACATTTGAAACTCGCGTGGAACGTATTTATTTATTCTTGCTTTTTATAGACTCGGCAATCAATTAATTGACAAGAAGATCTGTTGCCCACAGCCGAATTTACCTGGCAACAGTCAAATAAGGGGAGTACCGGCACTTATTTTTTCTAACAACTGTGTTGCGCGATTTCTCAACTGCAGCCACAACAATAAGCACTCGGAACTGTAAGATTACTGCGTTCTTCTTTTGGGTCTACTCTCAATAAATTGTGTCTCAATTATGTCCATGTTACTTTAGGGTAAGGAGTCGGAGCGCCGTGTTTATGTGGCTAACACATCTGCTAGTTGCTATGGCGTGTATTTTTAAAACGCGACGGTACAGTGGCAATCAGAAGCAACTCAAAGTTAATTCAATCATATCGTGTCGTTTTATTTCAATGTGTCGTTTGGGATTCGTTCATTTCATTCACATTTTCACTCACCTTGGCAAGCTCTGAAGCTCCTGGCCGTGTTGCCCTCTTTGAGACGCTGTTCCCTGTTGCATCGCTCGTACAGTTTGGACATGTGTTGGTGAAGCGCGTCCTGGTCCGATTCACCTGAGGAGGGTGGCCGAGAGAAGCTTGCCCCCTGCACGATCCGAAACGACGCCACACCGAGGAAACACCTCAACACCAATAAGGGCAGGTGCGTGGAGAACATGGTCGTACCTGCTCTGTTGAAAGTGATGCAATGATTACGGGTGGGAAAATCCAGAAAAAAAGTTCCAAAACTGAACTCCAGTGATGCGTCAAAACAATATCGTAAGTTAAGTTCCACGCTGTCCTCTCAATTTCTAGTCCTTATTCTCAATGAGCCTCCATGTGCACGCGGAATGTGTGAAACTGGTCCAATAGTTTTGGCCGCTACTTTTATTTCCACGTACGTGCGTGTGTGTCAGCGTGGCTATGTGCGAGTGTGTGAGGTTTGCCGAGCTGCTGACGTACACTCCAGTGGGGCCAAAGAGCTCTCTGTTAAGCCCTGTGCAACCAGCAGTGGAGGTCATGATGCTGACACCCCGCCCCCCTTTCTCCTCTTTTTCACATCATGATGATGTGTTTTTAGTGTAGTGTAGCTATGGTACTACAGTATGACACACTCATAGAGTGTCCCACAGCACAATTTGTTTCATTTGTGTAGCAGTGCATACAAAGCCACTTTTGAACTTTTTTGGCAATTTCAACTCAACATTTCCAGCTCGCCTTATTATTTCCAGTAAAAGCTTTTGACAGACCGTAGTCACACATAATTCACATTGAAACGCCTACAATAATAATGGCACCAATCACCCAAGGTCTATTGTTTCTAACATACATCATTTGGTGTAAAAATGTGTTTTATTGTGTAAACCGCAAATAAACCGTAAATTTGTCAATGGCAAACATTTGCGATCCACACCACAGTTTAGTAAACGCTCTTTTTTTTTTTTTTTTTTAAATTTGTATGCCCTTTTACTTTATGTTTCTGTCAATGTTCCTAATGTCTGGGATATTACAACTACAATTGTCATTTTGTGGAAGTGGTGGTCTCCAGCAGTGAGGCTGTAACTAGCTGGGCCTCTCGGGTCACTCTCCGTCACCACTGCACACAAACACACACACACACACACACACCTACACACACGCACGCAGACACACACGCCTACCGGTAAGTACCAGTTTCCTGGCCCCCAAGTATGTGAATGTGTGCATGTGAGACATTGGAGCATGGTTGTAGTGTGACAGGATCACAAACATGAGAAGATGCTGCCTCCCTCCAACAATGATTGATGACAAGTGGTGGTTACTTTAACTTGTATGAGACACTGCGACCCTCTCAAACAAAGTGATTTTTTAGGTCTTTATTCAGAAATATGTAGCAGAAAAGGCTTGCAATAATTGGACAAAAATGTCACATTATGTGTTATGAGTCAAATTAAAAATGGACAACAAAGAAAACATCAAAAGAAAGAAGCCACATGCTGTAGGCTCTTGCATCTTGCAGCCATTATAGTTCTTTGGTGGCAAACTGCATAGGCAGAAAATATATACGGATAATCTCAACAATAACATGAGGATCATGAAAATTAAAACCTTTTGGGAGTCTTTATGATGAAGTACTATGATAACACTTGATTATATTGTTTGACCTTTAAGCTTGAATATTTAGGGCGATCCAAGATTAATGCTGGACTTCATCTACTTAAGATTATTGCTCTCTCCATGAGCTGTATGGAACGCTTCTGAGACATGCACCATCAAGACAAAAGCAGGGTTTCTTCTTTTACTCTCAAACACAAGCTTGCGTTTCACAAAATGACTATAGATTCAGTAGGGATAAATTTAATTTCACCATTGGAATATTTCTATGGTAATTAATGGGGTTAAAAAGTATTTTATTGCTTAAATCAAACATTTGAACAATGTGCACACATAATACTTAGTTTGGATACTGCAGGACATTTGACGCAACCACTGTAATGTGTTTATTTGTTTTAACATTCTAGGTTTAGATGTCACAGTCCAGGGACAATGGATACAGTTTTTTTTTTTTGCAGCAACAGCAGCAACTGCACTCCGAACTAGGTAACGGTAATGTACTTAAATCAGTTTGCCAGCCATCATTAAACAAAACAAGCAAAACACAAATTAAAAATATATACTGAGGAGGTTGAAGACCCATTACCAGTGAGATGTCCATGGATAATTGCTGCGTCTGTCAGGCACTGAGGGAGGAAACGTAAAAACCAAAGAGTGACACTTCCAAAATGCGCTTATCAGGTGTGCACTTCGTCAGCACTGATGGACCGCCACCGACGGACGCCCGTTTTGCAGACGGACCGACGAATGACAGGAAAGCTAAAAAACGGAGAATTAAAAATGTCGAAAGTGCAATTTTCATCCGTCGCAATTGTTGAGTTAGACGTAAATGTAATTCAACTGACTTGCATGATCATCTGGTACGTTGCTGCATCTTCAGAGTACAAACTGCAATTGACATGCAATCAATGTGACACTTTACAGCACCACCAAGCAGTGGAGAAACATGTTCGCTTGAGTTAATAAAAGAGGTTGGTTGAATTTACTACGCATCACGCATTGACTGCTTTTACCAGAGATTTATTTGTAGTTGCTCCCTTTTTTTGCTCCTGGTTTCAAAAACCCCAAAACTCACTGGACACAATCTCACTGACAGAAAGTCAAAAGTAGTGTTTAGAATTAGAGGTTAAGAGATTTTTATGTTATTTTGCTTTTTAAACATATTTTACATGAACAAATAAGTTGCTGATAAGAGCAGTCTGGGACTACAGGCAGTCACTCTTTCAAGTAACAAATGGCCTGCACCCAATTTGCATTGTTTTCTGTTTGGCTCTTGGCCAGGAAATGCAAGATAGAAGTTTTTTTAATGGCGCTAATTAAAGACATTTTTCTTTTCAGTAAATTCAACCTCATCAATAGCCTACTTACTTACTTACTCGTTGCTTATGTGTCAGATGAAATTTAGACAGATTCAGAGAAATGTTAATGAAACCATCTTCTATAGTTGTAGAGCAGGCAGTTATGAGAACTGACATTCAAAAATTGAATACCATATGAAGCATAATAATGCCTTCCAGTGAACATTATTGGTATTTGCACTCTCGTCCCCTGCATTCCCTCAGGTGTGGGGTAATAAATATGGCTTTGCTTTATTGTTAGACTTGTATTACTGATGGACTAACAATTACAATTTCGTCTGAAAAAATGATGATGATGAAAAAAGGGGCGGGGCTCTGATGAAAAAATGTAAGTTGCCCAGCTGTGGCGCCAATGCTAGTCAAAGCTAAATGCTAACAACTCAAACTGTTGCCAAGTCGATACATATATGTATGTATAAGTGCATATATATATATATATATATATATATATATATATATATAAATATATATATATACTGTATATATATATATATATATATATATATATATATATATATATATATATATATATATATATATATATATATATATATATATATACACACACACACACACACACATAAACTATTCACAATATATACACAAAATATTCAAAAGTAAAATTGAATAATCTCTTGTTGGTGATCTACTAATGTACTACTAGACATCAGGCTTAGACAGAACATAATCTGTTATTTTGATGATGACGGTAAATCCAGCATTAATGGGATGTGAGTGCTTGCTGCTTCCCGCTGAATCATGCAATAATTCAGCATTGTATCCATATGTTGTATCCAAAGCACTCAGACTGTTTTTGAACTGTGTTGTGTTCCAGCTTGTTCAACATGGAGGACTCCTTGTTGGGCCGTCCAAGTCAAACAGAACATGCTCCCTGCTCTCTGCAGGGGTATGGTGGTGCATCGGGAATTAACAGGCGTCGTTCTAGTAATTCAACTTATTTAACATCCACTCGTTGCTATGAGTGAGACATGTCAAAAGGTCAACATGGTGTTTGTGTGGAATCACGTGAATTGGAACAGGTTAGTTTAAAAAACGAACATTTTTCATCACTGGATGTTGTCTCGCGCAAACTAAACCGCAAAACTAAAACTATCCCCCCTAAACTGGGGGATGGGCTGATTTGGCAATATTTTGAGTCCGCAAATATAGAAAGATGATCATTTGAGCTAAATGTTAGTACTCTATGTAGTATAAAGTGCAAATCGAAAGTATTCAGAGCGTTTCACTTTTTCTACATTTTGACATCTTACAGCATGATGCTAAAAAAATTAGCTCAGGTGCATCTGTTGTACATTGATTATCCTCGAGATGTTTGTACAACTTAATTGGAGTCCATCTGCTGTAAATTCAGGCGATCAGACATGATTTTGAAATTTGTGTTCATAAAGTCCCATAGTTGACCGTGCATGCCACAGCAGAAACACCAAGCATGAAGTCAAAGGAATATTTTGTAGACCTGAGTGACAGACTAAACTTGAGGCACAAATCCTGGGAAGGATACACATATGTTTCTCCTGCTTTGGAGGTCCCAACGAACACAGTTGCCTTTATCGTTTGTAAATGAAGACATTTGGAACCATCAGGACTCTTCCTAGAGCTGGCTGGCTAAACTCAAGGAGGTGATCAAGAATCCTATGATCAATCTGTCAGAGTTCCAGTGTTCATCTGTAGAGAGAGGAAATCCTTCCAGAAGGACAACCATTTCTCCAGTAATCCACCGATCAGGCCTGTATGGTAGGGTGGTCAGATAAAAGTCAAAGGATCAGAGCGGAATCTGCAATTTACCATTAGGCCTTGAAAGACTTGCTGAAGATACATTGGTCAACAGAGCCATTGAAGTCGAAATGAAAGAAGGATAGATTTTATTTTCAAATAATCAGGCACTCCCCATTGGTGAATAAAAACATTTTATTTGTAATTTCAGTACATTTTCGTCATGTTTATTAGTTATTGAATCAATGAAAACAAAATAAAATGTGAAAAATACAAAACATAATTCATTTTAAATGCTCTGGAAATTAAATGTTGGTTGATATAATGTGTACGTGTAGATTCTCAAACCCTGGTGTTATTGATGTTTTTATTGAGGCATACTAATTTAGGTATGAATAAATATGATGTCGGGCGGCTCGGCGTAAGAGTGTTTAGCACTGAGTTCAGAGTTCAAATCCAACTTGTTCTGCCCTGTGTGGGCATTGCATGTACTCCCTGAGCCTGCGTGGGTTTTCTCCGTGCACTCCCGCTTCCACCCACACTCCAAAAACATGCATGGACATTCTAAATTGTCCTTAGGTGAGCTTGGGTGTGTGAATGGTTTTTCTTCTCTTCTGCAATTGGCTGGCAACCAGTTCAGGGTGTCCTCAGCCTACTGCCTCTAGACAGCTGGGATAGGCACTCGCAAACCTGCGACTCTAGTGAGGAGAAGCAGCTCTAGAAAACGGTTGGCCGGATGGATACTAAATATGATGTCACTGAAGGCCAGGGGTTAAAACACCCCATTGCTCACCAGCGATGTGAGATAGTGTTATGTCATATACTCTACTATCTTTATCTATTTTATAATTATTTAAAAAAAGCATTAATGTGATCAGTCATGACATCATGAATAACAACGGTTAATGATAGCAATTCAAAATAACAGGATTAATTGTTATTGTAATTGCAGATTTGTTATTTAAGAAGTGTGTAGCCTAACATTAATCAAGAAATAGCTTTCACTTTCAAAAACGTTGGTGAGTCCTGATTCAAAGGCTATTTTGGGCTTAATGGTCCTTTTGAAGGTAACTGGAATTATTTGCAGTGTGCTTGCATGCTATTGGAAACTTCACCCCGTCACCATTACGGCTTTCTTCAATAACTTTCAGTGGAGCGTTTCTCAAAATAGGGCTTGCAGACTTCTGTTGGGTGGTCTGCGACAAACCTCAAGAGGTCTATGAGAAAGTTTGAATTTTGTAATTTAAACATCTACATGCTGTTCAGGTAAATGTTCAATTTAGAGTCATTGGACTTTAAATATTTCAGTTTAAAGTTTGATGAACTACATGATATTTCAAGTCATGAGTGGAGTTGGAGGACTTTTTGTCTGTCCATTTGGGGTCTTTTTCAGCAAGAGATCTGATATCACTAACATTTACCATCGAAAATATTTATTTTTGCTGAGTTTATCAACACTGTTTTGAGGTAACTAAAGACTAGAAATTCAAACGTGTGACTGTTATCCCTTTTATGTGTGTATGTGAAAAAGGCAAAAGTGTGTGGGTCTGTGATTTTGGAGACTGTAGTCACGATGGCGGTGGTGGGGAGTTAACTCTGTGACCCATTCACATGGTTAATAAAACATTCATAGAAGCAGAGGAATGTTATGGTTTGCGTGTGTATGTGCATGCATCCATGTATGCATAGCAGGAGAATGTGTGTGTGTGTGTGTGTACTCCTGACTGTGATGTTGGGTCTCCTGCAGTTACCCCACGGAGTGCACCATTCTGTCAGCAAACAAAGGGTTGGCTGTTCCACCCCACTTCAACCATGGACTGTTCCAACGCCGCCGACCGTTTACCACCAAGCTAACCAAATATTTCTCTTCCTGCTTGGAATTTGTCTCAATAAATAGGTTTATGTTTTGGGGTTTTCTTTCTCCTTCGGCTCTTTCAACTTAGCGCTCCCGAACACTCGGGAGGCCCCCTAATCTCAAGCCTTGCGGTCGCGGACGTGGCACCTTTTTGAACTGGGACCAGAGCCGCGACATCCTGACTTTTTGTGTGGAATAACATCCCAGAGTAAACTCTCTGTGGGAGTATTATTTCATCTTTCATTGACACTTAACCGATTCCAATTCATTTTCCTTCTCTTGTGCTTTCACGGCTTGTGGGAAAATATAGAGGGATGCATTGTGTTTAGTCGTAATATTTTAAAAAAAAAATTCTTACACCACTCAAATCACTAGTGATTAAGAAAAATAAATACAATGCGTACTCATGCATACACATGTCTCAACATGCTAAACTAATGATTGTTTTTAGTTTCCATCACTCAATGGCATCAGTACCATCAGTATTCTCCACTTTCAAACAAAAACCACCGGCCACAACTTTAGGTACACCAAAGCAAGTTAATAATCTTCAACTGCAGAGCAATTGCAAAGATGATGCAATGCATCTCATTCAAAAGTACTGCTATTACTTAGGCGGCCATATTGACATGTATGGCAAAACATTATAAACAAAAAAAGATGTGAAACACATTGTTTAATGCAATGGTTCTCAAAGTGGGGTCCGCGGACCCCAGGGGGTCTGTCGCCTGACTGCAGGGGGTCCGTGAAATAATCTTGGTTATTAATAAAAAATATTTGTCTTAATTTCGTTTTATTTTGTATTGAATTGGGAATGTATTCATGACTCTTCAATAAAGCAATCAATTCAACCAGTTTATTACATTTTTAAAAATGTAATGATTTTGAAAATTGTCGTATAGGCCCATAATCCACATCATCATCAAAGAGCTTCATTATTTACTCACTAAATATTTGTCAGCAAACTGTTTTGGTTTATTCCCGCAAACATTTGCCATGGGGTCCTTGGAACATTTGCTTTCCTACTAGCTAGCTCCAAAATGTTTGAGAACCCCTGGTTCAATGAATACTACCAGTGTAGATTGATTTAATGCATACAGTATCAAACAATTCATGACACTCAATTCGAGCAGTTTTAGGGGCTGGTACACTGCTTGCTACCAATGAGTGGTTTGGTTTTGCAGAAGGACACTCCCTATGGTGTTCGGGACTAAAAACTTGGATTCTTTTTTGGCCACGTATCCAAAGGTGCCCCAGTAAAGGCTTCGTTGTTGTGCTTTTTTCCAGCTTGCCTGTAAGTGGAAACATCTAACACAATCCATTGCAGGAAGCTTGGGGACTTTTCATTTGTTTAGATTTGCAAGCATTTTCCCCATTGTAAATGATTTCAATGAAAATAATCTGTGCCAAGGCCAAACTACTGTAGAGGCAATTTTAAGATTAAAAAAAAACAAAACAAAAGCATTTGAACATTCTTAACATTCATGGACTACAAGCAGACTGACTAAAAGTGCTGTGTTGAATTTATTCTTTATTTTGGTTCCACAAAATAAAAGCAACTGAATCCAGTTAACGTTTTTAAAGAGTATATCCATCTTAAAAATGTATCCCCAATAGTTAAACAGTAAAAAACTTGGAGCTCAAGTTATGTGAGCTCACAACATTTCAATCAGGGGCAATCAACGCGGCTGTTCTCGTTCCCTTTAAATGCGGCTTGCCAGTCCATCAAATTTCCAAATGTCCATACCTAGGGGTGTTCAGATTGAAATTTTTTCACTGTATATGGAAATCATATGATCCAGTCTTGAGTGGTGAACACCAACAACAAGCCCACGCACTAACCAAGTGCGCAGTGTTTACAGGCAACACAGAGCCTAGCAGGGCAGCGGTGATGTGAGCAATGACTGCTGGTGTTGTGTTTACTCTAACGCCTGTGATATCCATTACAGGCTGAGCTGTGTGCCGCTACTTCCTGAAAATGTCCCATAGGCCCCGTGACCTTCCCTTACGCGGGCTGCCCTTAAACCCCATTGGGTTGGAGCCAGGATGGAGGAAATTACACTGCAAGATTGATTGGCTAAATCCTTTAATTACGCCGCTTTTAAATGTGGTTTGTGCCTTTGCTGGTTGTCAAACAACATTATAAAAGGGTAAACCCGCTTGACAAACCGACCCGTGCTTTATTGTGATGATTAATGCGAAGCCTGAGGGTTTTTTTGTGAGAGAGTATTGCTAGGGTTTCACAATGTCGACAGAAAACACAAACCACACAAGGGAATCAGCTAGAGTAATTTAGCAGTAAAACAATATCAAAGAAAATTATTTGACACTCAATTCACACTTCACTTTTCTTCTATTTTATATGTGCATGTCCGACAAGGGAGAAACATGTAATTCTTCCAGTGGGTTGTGCTAATTCAATGTTGTTTTACTAGAATATGATATGCCCACCCACATTCAGTACAATATCCTGCTGAGATTTCCATGACTTTTACTTACGAAGAGACTGCAAGGCTCATTAAAAAGTTGTTATCTTATGTTCTGATGAGAAAGCAGATATGTCACATGAATTGGAAATATGATGGGAAATGCTGAAAGCCTACATCTTGAAGGCTCTGTCAGACTGACCTCTTTGCTTTAATTTGCTCCTGTCTCCATCATTTAGAGAGGCAGTGTGCGAATTTAGCCTCAGAGCAAAGTCATAATTGCAATATCTATTTCCTTGTTTAGCTGGTGGGGGTGGGGGTGGGGTCTGTCCTCCTGTCATTCCACAGCCTCCAATTGGACGTGACTATTGCCGCGGTGAAGTCATAGTTGTGGGCTTCAGCGAGCAAAAAGCATGCGAGTGACTGAGTGACTGGTAACTGAAGGTCAGGAAATTAGAGATTGAAAAGAAACATTTTTCAATATTTCCAAGTCTTGTTGAATCAGTTTGATATTTCTTGATTCTGGCAATCGCTAACACAAAAGCAAACATTTCCATTCACTGACTTTAAATGGGATCTGTTTTCTCTGGCAGGGTAGCCTACTGAGTAAATGTACAGTATGAAAAATTGAGGGTGTCCATTGTCAACTTGAAGAAAAGGTTGCGGTAAAGGCCACATCAGCTTCCACTCTTACTGAATGGCCTTTGTTGAATACTTCCTGAGGGGGGACAATGTTCTTAAATTAACTCAGTCTGTCAGAAATAAGGGTACGGTGGCCATCCATAATGTAACCCTATTAGTTCAGTCTTTTAGTTATTCATATTAAGGCTGTGTATGAATCAGTGGCGAGATAGAACGAGGCGTGAATAGGCCATTAAAAACAAACACAGAATCTGAAGTTTTGCATTGGGTCAGAACGGGTCATAACAAATTGTGGTCAGTGGAATGTTGGGGAAGGACTCCCCTCTCCCTACATGTGGTGTTTTTACATGGGGAGTGCATATACGTGAAAGCTAAAAATAAAAAAGTCACATCGCTCCCTAGAACCGAAATATGGATGTACAGAAAATTGTGGCACCTCTGTTTATTGGAAAATCTTCTTGATCTTAGGATCAAATGCTGGTATTTTCTATGTGACCATGTATAGGGCACACCGACAGTTTGGAGACAATGTAAAAACTATGGCAGAACAGGATATCATCTTTCTAAATTGATATTTTCTTGTGTTCATATTTGTAAGTGATATTTGTCACGGGATAAAGTGGGTTTCAGATTTCCCACACTGTGAGCGGTCAGTGAATGCTGTGCCTGTGTATCGTTGAATGCTCTTAAAGCAATTATTTCTCCTTTTTGTCATACCACAGCTGCAGTTCATTTTGACATAAATACACAAAGTTGCGCACCATCCGTGTTCCACCAAGTTTATGAGTGGTTTGTATATGCAGGCATGCATTTGAGTGGTACGTAGGTACACATGTGTGACAGAAATCACTGATGCGTAACGTCGCATGCCACACTTTGCACATTTGCGTACCCTCTCTAACTTTCACCCATGACAACAACGGAGCCTGAGCGGAACTTTTTTTTTTCCCGAAAAATCGCTCCAATGTACTGTGGTTTGAAGCGCACCTTGTGTGGTGCCTTAATGTCCTCAGCAAGCAGGCAAAACCGATGCGTTTGATACAGGGTTGACCATTTTCAGACATCCTTTATTTGACAAGTAAGAAAAGAGCTTGTGAATGTAACGTAATTTATGACTAACCAACAATCTAATCAAGATGCAATTGCTAATCACCCTCTTTCTGGGTGGTGAGACAAACTATAGGAACAACGCAAGCTCTGTGTAACCCAGGGGTGGGCAATTCCGGCACTAGAGGGCCGGTCTCCTGCATGTTTTCCAGTTTTCTCTCCCCAACACACC
The DNA here is from genome assembly GCF_059441005.1 of Hippichthys cyanospilos. Taxonomy (NCBI): domain Eukaryota; kingdom Metazoa; phylum Chordata; class Actinopteri; order Syngnathiformes; family Syngnathidae; genus Hippichthys; species Hippichthys cyanospilos. The sequence continues at coordinate 18,767,800 of NC_142376.1, read as the reverse complement.
TGATTTAAACAACCGTCATCAACAACCTCTGCTGGAGCTTGAAAATAATCCTAATCATTTGAATCGGGTGGGTTTGAGAGTTCAAATTGGAAAAAAAGCCCTGGTGTGGTTCGTGGATCCCACATACTGCCCCATAGATTTCAAATACTGCGCTATGCCTCGCCATCAAAAAAAGACTGAAAAGAAAAAGACTGCACACCCATGACCACTGGATGAGCTCGGACACGCCCGTGCCTGGAAGGTCAAACTGTGCTTGCAACACGGAATACCAACTAGCACGATTAAAAAAAATAAATAAAATGTTTTCTGAACTTCCGGAAACAAACCAAGCTCCATTTGTGGAAGGTTTACACAGATACCACTTCACTGGATGCTTATATTACAATGGGTGACTACATACAGTATTCATTTGAACTTTTAATTGAATTGACAGGATCATGACTCAAACAGCAATATATATTTGTACACATGTTACAGTGCCAGTTAACGGGAAGAATGCATTAGCTCTTTTTGTCTTGATGACAATTGCACAGGGAAGGAAAACCAGTCGCTTTTGGATTCATCCGACAAATTAGCAGAGAAGACAATTTTGCCCATGTGGAGTACTTTTCCTTGGTAAATTCGGTTGTAGATCACATTCTTTTTCCTGTTTTGTGCCTTCTGAAGTATGGAATTGACCGTGGCAGAACAGATCTGCGTAAAGTTGGTGGGCCGAGGCCCAACGACGCAGCCATGACACAGCACAGCCCAGCAGATACGCAGGATATGGAATCACCCTCATTCATTAACATGGCTGCGTTGTGCCATGTCTTCCTAGTATCAGAATATTGGTTTGTATACCGAAGCGGCTTGGATTGTGAGGGTGTGAATGAGATAGTTTACATTGTCACTCTACAGCATAGGTGTTGAACTCCAGTCCTCGAGGGCTGGTATCCCGCATGTTTTCAAAGCTTCGCTTTTAAACACACCAGATTCTGATGAAGAGGATAATTTTCAAGTTCCTATAGAGCTAATGATGAGCTAATTATTTGAATCAGGTGTCTTGGGCAGAGAAAACCGGAAAACATGCAGTACACCGGCCCTTGAGGACTGGAGTCCGACACCTATGCTCTACAGTGACGGAGAATTTACCTCTGACTTCCTTGGACTAATCAAACCAGGTCCCAAACAAACAGCGCAAACTATAACTGTTGGACTTATGAAACTTTTGGGGGATGCAGGTTTGAATAATTGCTGGCACTAGCAAGCCAGTGACCCTCGTGAGGATAAGCGGCTATAGAAAATGGAAGGATGAATGTATAAATACACTTTTGTCAATTGGTTTTAGATGACCACAATACATTCCAACAGACTTGGCCAATTCTAAATTGTGTGAGTATAACTAGTGCTGTCGCCTTTTGAATTGTTTTCAAATTTCCCATAAAACTCTTCTCAAGTGTTGTTTGATCAGAACCAGACTCACTTAATTCACACTATACCAATATGACCAACATGATATATTTAAAACCTAATGTCATGCTTGGCAGCTACATTTTGCTGTCCAAACGATGTGATTTCAGTATAAGTGGAAAGAAGTGAACTTGTTGGATACTGAAACTAAAAACTCTCAGGGAGCAATAACCTGATGCCATCACTATTTTCGGCGTTCCGCCCTGTGAAAAAAACATTTGGATCAATTAAACGACCATTAAAGGAGCGTGTGTAAGTGTCAGCGCTGCTTATGATCTCATCAACACATCTTTTTTTAATGGCGTGGGCCCATGTTAGGGAGATAAAGTTGTAAGGCCCCAGCAGATTGGGTGGTGAAAGTGTCAGGGCCGAGACATGTGGCACACACCAGAGGATGTCTGGTCACACCCAGACGTCTCGTGTGCCACACAGAGCTAATTTTTCCACGGCCATGAGGCCATCAAATGGATCTCCAAAAGCCTCGTGTGGTGTATCCCGGCCCCACAGAGGATCCGCAACCCCGGGGTAGCTAATGCTGAATGACAGGCAAACGCTGATCAAAGCTGCTTCTGGAAGCTGTCCTGTCAACGTTTTGAAGGGGGCAGAGTGGGCTTGATAAGTGGAGAGACAAGAGCAGTATGCCCGGTCTGGACCTGGGCCAAGGATCAAGGATCAGGCAGCATGACTGGACTTTATTAGCTTGAGCGCAGACAATGCACTCACCACTGTGGACCTCCGCTATTGCCAGATTATCTCGTCTCTCTTTATAAGCTAGTGACACAGAGGCACAGCCCACTGGAGCGCAGGAGTCAGGAGGTGATTAGATGCTTTGATAAAAGACCTTTGAGTCTGACTCAAAGTTTGACCTAAATCACAACGTTGAATGCTATTGTCAATCAAATAGGAGGTGGTTGTAAGGCATTTGTTTCTTCATTTGTATTCATTTTTTGCTGGATTTGTCATAATGGAACCCAGGTGTCCACAAATCAGCCGCCGTGATTACTCCTGTGAACTACTGTTCACTGACTGCAATTCAAATGTGCTGCCCGAACTGCTGGGCGTAGCGTTACAGATATTCCAGAGCCATTATCCTGTCGTGTGGGGTGTATTAAGTGATTTTCTCTTCAGTTTAATCTAGGCTTAGGGTCAGAAAGTAGTTATGGGCAACAATCATAAATCCTTGGCCTGTTCAACATTTATGATTGATTGGACTCTTAATGAACTAAAATAGAATGATAGTCAATTAAGTGACATGTAGCATGTGCTCTTGACAGACACAAAGGGAGCTAATGGTTTAGTTGAGTACTTAGTAACCTCATTCCCCGAATGTAAGATGCATCTGTGTATAAGACATTGGTTCAGTCTGCTCGCTTTCTTTCTTGAAAACGAACACGAGTTACTGTTAGTTGCAACAGGCACTTTCTGCTAACAGCCACATGACGTCCACCCTCTAACTCTCCTGTTACGGTAATTATTTTAACTAAGAATACCGTTGATATAAAATGGACATTTGTGTGTCAAAACTCGGCTTTTGTAGCTGACAGATCAATCATCCTCAAGAGGTGTTGAATGTGTATGTATTGGCATGTTAATGTGTTGTGAGAGATCATCAGGTATGCAGAAGGAATTACTGTATCTAATGTAAATTCTTGGGGAGTATTAAAAAGTATTTAAAGTGGTACTTTGAGATGCAAAATGAATTTGTCCCGGCATTGGCTTTGTATACTAATCTTTTCATGTCTTGAGTCCAGTTTCTTATGTAAATTGTCTAATTCGTGTCAAGCAAAAAAGCACAAAAACGTGGAACCTTATGAGCTGCAATCACGTAACAGTGAACAGCAGTTCTTACTTTTACACATAAATATAATGTCATTTCTCTAAGTTGTGACCTTGTAAACTGTAAATCCTGAGAAGATAAAATGAAATGATGCCCTCAGATGTGTTTTTAAGAAAAGCATTGCACAGCCAATTCTTGAATAAATTTTGTCCTCAAACTTCACGTGAAACGTACAAAAATACTGTATTTACAGAGAACATAGAACAGGATATCATTGGTCTTTGCCTTACGCACTGATCAACACACATTAAGGGCCGAGTTGCTCCAGGGTGTCAAAAACCTTAATAGCTATCTTCTAATAGTTGAAGGAAGCGCTTGCTGACCTCTTTGCTCTGTGCCTCAAGGCAGAACGCAACACAGAAAAAGCTCAATGGAGCATGTAGGCATATGGACTTGTTAAGTTTTCTTAAAAATTCTTCTTTCTGGTTCTTTGTAAATCATGTACAGTAATGAGCTGCTAAGAAAATACTTGGTCTTCTACGATTAGCATTGCTAGGTCACTGAAGTGGGAAAATGTGAAATGCATTTCTCTAACAAAATATTAACAAATTGTGGGTGGCGTTAGAAACCTACCACCTGTTCTTAGGAGAACTGTTGTGATATCAGTTGCTACGGTCTTGTATTTTTCACATCTGTCATAATGGTCATGTATTTGTCATTGTCGTCATTTTCATGCATTTATTAACTTTGGCATGTAGGGTCCTCTGTTTACTTTTGTGACTGATTTGTTGTTGATGTATCAGTTGCTATGCAGCTGCTATAGCATTTAATTGGATTTTTATGTGATATAGGATTGATGCTTGACAGTAACAATATTTAAATAACTAAGTACTCAGTGAGACCTAGACAGAATACCAAGTTGTCTTTCTAGTTTCTCTCTAAGTCTTGATTTCAGAGTCGAGTTCCTGAGTTTAGTTTTTCAGGTCTAGTTTCCGATGCTCGCAATGGTTACGTTGGAGTTTGTGTTTAACAACTTTCTACTTTTCCACTTTGGTGCCATTATTGCATCTGTGTCCATATTCTGCATCAAACATGACAAAAAACAGACAGGACCATTTGTATTCCAGGTTGGTTTCATTATAACATCAATTATGAAACACATTCCACAACACACGTAACCAAAGACATGCATCCAAAACTAAAGGGTACCACCACTCCAAACATTTCTTGGAAATCTGTCACATGCGTCCAACACCAAGTAATCAGACTTTGTTTTGTGGGAGGTTGGGGTATGTGAGTCCATGAAATTTGGGTGTGGATTTGTATAAAAGTGAAGATCCTTGTTGTTTGTCAAATGGTCTGCTTTCTTCACGTAGGACTGAAGCAAAACAGTGGGTAGTGCAACACTTCAACGTTTGCATTCATGACCGGGCGGTTCATAGAATAGTGGTTAGTACGCCCACCACACAGTTCAGAGTCCCGAGTTCAATTCCAGCTCTTCTTCCTGTGTGGGCCTTCCGTGTTCTCCCCGAGCCCGCGTGGGTTCTCTCTGGGCACTCTTGCTGCCCCCTACGCTCCAAAAAAGTGCATAGTAGGTGTATTGAACACACTAAATTGTCCTTAGGTATGATTGGGTGCATGAATGGTTGTTCATCCCTTATATGCCCTGCAATTAGCTGACATCCAGTTCAGAGTGTCCCCCACCTACTGCCTGAAAACAGCTGAGAGGCACCAGTGACCCTAATTAGGATAAGCGGCTATAGAAATTCATGAGCATGTTCAGCCATTTGAACACATTTATAAACACCTTTAATGAGTGTTGTTGAACTGCTGTGACTCATACCAGGCTGGATTAGAAATATTTTGGCTGGCAAAATCTTTCTAAATCTTCCAAACTTAATTTCTTTTTGATGGATCCTCTAAGTAATCAGCAGCGGATGAGATTAATATTTGCGTTTTTGTCTTGTTTCGAATAATGACCATTCTTCTAGTTGGGGATCATAGACCATCATGATTCCAGTTAGTGTGTAAACAGGAAACAAAACCATCAGAGAAATGTAAAGTTGCAGTGAGAAAATGCCTTTGACCTCTGAGAGCTCCCACTCTCCTCATCTGAAGTAAGAGCAATCCAATATCCTGCTTTCCAACTCTCGTCATATCTCAATATATCATTTGGATTTGTGTTTGTGTAATTATTCCTCCTCTTTATGGTACCGGAGATGTAGTTCAGCGTTCTAATATTGCATTTGATCTGAAGCTCTTCAAACGTGTGCTCATAAATCTTGAAATGCAAATCATAGGCCCTGAGGATTGCTGTGGTGCCTTGAGGTCTGAGCACACTTTTGATGGGGTGAGATTCAAAAGAATAATCACGGTTTGGAGGAATGAAAAGTGAAACCATAGCCAAGCGGGATCCTCTCTGAAGTGCTTCCGCATGCCCCACGAGTCAAAAAGACCACGATTGCATTGTCCTATTGGCCACTGTGTGTTCTCCACTCATTCTCTCGCGCTGTGTGTGATGATCCTCCTAAAACCACCTCGTTAAATCTGCCTCGACTTGTCGGGTGAACCCGATAGCGGTTTGTTTAATTTCAAGCTCTGTGTGAAACAATCAAACTCTTGTCTGTCATGGAAGGCCCCCCACAAGTCCGCTCCTAGACTCGCACTGTAAGTGTCTTCCTGAACAGCATGAAAACACATGTAGCAAGTTGCTGGAGCAGGCTATGGTCTGACCACAACAGTCAGCTTTGAGAGAATGTGGGCATGGACCCACATGACACCAGAATGTGTTTGGTTGTTCAACATCTGACTTGACCTGAAGGGCAAATGTCTCAATGTGTGTGTCCTACATGCTCTTTCTCTTAGCTTGTTGAATAAACCTCTTTGGATTGAATTTAGGGGTGGGGTACTGCAGTACACACATTTACTTAAATCTTATACAGTAACTATAGTGTTATCATTTCCCTTCCCATCTATTTGGCTGTAGTCTCATGGAGACCCGCCTATATTAGCGGCACCCGGAAGTCTAATTAAAGTGAAGCCTGTAGCTGACCAAACATGATAACAATCCAGTTACTCTTGAAATTCCAATTTATTACAAAAGAAATCTAGGTAAAAGATTTATAAGGGTCCGGTGAAGCCTCTTTCCTCCTATTCCTTGCGTCTATCTAATAGTGTGTGTGTGTGTTTCATGAGGGAGATGGGCACTCCGACAAGACACGTGATTAGCACCCGGTGCAATCAGCGACCAGTGAGGGCAGGAGTTGCAATCTACTCCCACCACAACTCGTGCTGATTCTGTAGACTGAGGGAGGCGTACTGGTCTACCTCATGAAACACACAGGCTGTTAGATAGACACAAGGGAGAGGAGAAAAAAGGCTTCACTTGAGCATTGTAAATCTCTCACAGAGATTTCTTTTGTAATAAATTGGAATTTCAAGTGTAAACTCTGATTGTTATAATGTTTGACCAACGACAAGCTGACTACAAGATGATGCAAATCTCTGGTTTGAGCTGGTTACATGCAACCACGAAACCGGAGGATAGGGCAAATCCTCACTTTGGCCGGAAGTTTTGAAAGATTCGGTTTTGTGGAAAAAAAATAAAAGCCCGGCCACGTATTGTAAATAGAGCAAACCGCAGACATTTACTGCTAGTTCGCAAGAACCACAACTACGTGTAGACAAGGCCTTAATTTATTTGACTGACCAAATAGCCGCAGGTTCAAAACAACATAGCTGCAGTGGTGGGAATAGAAATTTGACTACCATATTTTCCGCACTATAAGCCTGTATATAAGCCGCAGCAGCAAAATATGAGCAAAAAGAAAAAAAGATTTTTGCCATGGATAAACTGTATATATATATATATATATATATATATATATATATATATATATATATATATATATATATATATATATATATATATATATATATATATATATATAAACTATATATATATATATATATATATATATATATATATATATATATATATATATATATATATAAACTATATATATATATATATATATATATATATATATATATATATATAAACTATATATATATATATATATATATATATATATATATATATATATATATATATATATATATATATATAAACTATATATATATATATATATGTATATATATATATATATATATATATATATATATATATATATATATATATATATATATGTATATATATATATATATATATATATATATATATATATATATAATATATAATCATATAAACTATCATAAATACGCAAATAAAATCATATATACTGAGTACTGTATACAAAATTTCACGTCACAACAATTTATCCAAAATTTTATACATTATCTTATTCAATTTAGAAATATGTTTTTTTTTAGTAATATATTTTTAATTTGAGCACAGCCATTGACTAACATCTTTTCAGTTCTATTTCATCGTTGTTCCGTAAATTGAAACCTCGAACACATACACAAATTTGCTTGCTGGTGGCTAGCAAAAAAAAACCCAAACAACAACAACAGATAAGCCGATAGTATTAGCATCATTTGGTAAAATAACAGAGCTCTCGGGGCTCCCCCTCCCCGTCCCAAAGGCCACTTTGCCAGCTAAAAGAAATCATCTGATTGTTTTTGCACATTGTACCATTGCTAAATGTTTCTTGCTGTCAATCTGGCTCCAGCCATACTTCAAGCAGCTCACAGCATTCTGCAACTATTCTGAAGCGTCGCATGGGTTGTGAATGAGCACCACAGACTCTTTCTTCCGAAACCTGAGGAGGAAGGAAGTGGACGGTGGTATTTAAAGGAAGATGACAGCTGACTGATGCAACACAGTTGGGGTTACTGATGATTTTTGGAACGCCTTGACGGGAGGTGGTGACTGGAGGCTGTAGTCATCTTCTCCAGATGAGCCTAGGTCCTGAGGAGATTTTAAAGGACACCTTTAGATGATATAATAAAAGTATAACAGTATCTTTAACATGTCTTGCAACTTTTTTCTCTGCCTGAGAACTCGTGTGTTTGAGAATCTTTGGTGGTGGACTATTTGAGTTCTCACACAAATAGTGGTGCCATCCAAAACAATTATGCCTTGTTTTTGGACTTTATTGCAGCTCTCATGTGACATGACCCACAATTCATTTGGATTCCCCAAAACTCAAAAGCCAGTTCTTTGTGTTTTCTTTTTATTCTTTACTGGGCAGTTGCTACTGAACTAGGCAGTTGCTACGGAGTCTTGCTGGGCTGATTTAAAAAAAAAAAAAAGAAGTGCAGTGTTGGACTTGTTGATTTATTCTAAGTCTTGCTTCTTTTTCTGCTTCGTGGGCCATCAGCACAGGGAGGAGTTGATTAAGCCTCTCAAAAATTCTGTTTCTCCCAGTGGCCACTCTCACCAGCTGGCAGTCTTGGACTCGGGAAAGAAGCGGGCTTTGTGATGGAGGGCGGCCTGCTGAGCCCTTCTAAACACACCCACAGGGCTTCAGGAGAGTAGAGGTGAGAAAAGAGAGGCGTGAGAGAAAACAGAGGCCTCAAAACAGCAGCCAGTGACCCCGGCTCAATACAAACATTTTTGCTTTATTGCACTGGCACCACCATGGAGGCAAAATATCTCTCTCACAAGCTTTGATAGACCAAAGTGAGACCTTCTCTTAAAACAATGTAAACTAAAATTTACAGAGCAGATCTCTACCAATGTTGACATATTATTAAAAGTGGGCCAAATCCATGGGAACGTTGACTGAAAAGAATGAGGCTGTGAATATAAAAGAATTGCCTTCATTATGAGAAGACAGGAAAAGCTGTCTTCCAAACAGCCAGTTATCTCATTAAACCACCACAAGAGTCAACATAAACAAGCCTAAATCAATTACACGCAGCCCGACACGATGTGGTAACAATATTTATGTCATACAGAGATGCAGACTGCTCCAGTTCGGCTGTACAGTTTACGAGTTAAATCCGTTCCGCGGTTGGGATCGTAACTCGAATTTGCTGTACGGCAGGCAATACAAACCTATGTCAATTAGCTAATGCGTGCAAAACCCCAGGTAAAAACATCAAAATTGTAAATACACATTAAAAGTTGGTATTAAAATGGAATAGTGAGTGGTACTTGTATATAAAATATACATGTATACAATTTAATAACATCATAAATAAAAAATATAGGAAGGATTTATTTACCTTTAAGTGGTGTGACAAGCTTGCTATGGCCATATTCCTAAGTGATGGCAGCCTAGGCTAGGCTAGCTTAGCCTTTTTGACTAGCAATCTTGGGACCCATGGCTAACCCATTCACGTTTGAATTAAGCACTAAAATCCACTATAAATACGTTTTTGTAAGCACTCACAGGAGAACAGAACTTTAACGGTCCGACATTTTGGAACAAGTGACGCCAACTAATAGCAGACCAGCATCTTAGTGCCTCTGGGATGCCGGCCAATAGCAGACCAGGATTGTAGTGATGTAGGCAGTGATGCTTGTATAGACACATGAGCGCGGAGTGACTCAGAGTCACGCACGCACACTGCCCGCCATGTTCGAGGTGTCGTAAGGCGAAAAAAAATGGCATGAAAAAACGTTGCGGTCCACATCGTAAGGTGAAAAAAAACGTAAGGCGGGGACGTCGTAAACCAGGGGTCCACTATGTTTTGTTACAGGCAGCTGCTGTGTATTACAGTTACAATATTTGCCTGAAAAAATGAAATGGCCTACTAGCATATATGGCAAAGAACAACCTAGGATATGTAATCTCTCAATCAGTGTGTATCATTTTAACATACTTCTTTGACACCATTTATCAAATTTGAGCAGCTTCCTCAATACTGTATATATTAATAACGCGATAGAAAAGAGTTGAAGTCAGCCATTTTTTCTCACTGTTCCCGCTGTTTTGTTTATGGAAAGTGCCTATGAAATCCTTACAAAAAAATTCTAGCTGTATCTTTTATTTTATTTCTCCAATAGATTTTATTAGGTGTCAATTACGTTTACGTGAATTGCTGCTAGTTCACAAGCTGTCCCAGTCCCTATTCCTGCGAATAGTGGGGGTCCACTGTAATAAAGACTCAGTTTCACAATTAAGCTAAATATGGCTACAAAATCTCACTTACACCCTGGCACTCATTTGTCACTTCGAAATGACATATACTGTATCCTCAAACTGTCGTATGCCGGTAGTGCAAGCACCTCTGAACTACCTGCGTCCCACTTTTGAGAATCACTGTTCTAGGCTAGCACAAGTGCAGATATTATCGTTATTTATTTTGCAGTTAAGCCATTGCTAGGTACAGTTTGCATTTACTGTTTTATCCATAATGGAATCCTTTCCAAGCATGGCTGCCTCTTTTGATCCTAAATATGTACATATTGTTCAATAAGGATATGCTTTGTATTGCCTATAACAGCTCATAATTATTGCCAGACTCTACCCTAAATATCAGTCGGATTGTTTTAGCAATCATCCATCATAGCAAAAAAGAATGTTGCTTTTTGCCTTATTACCTATGACATCAACTGCCAAATGATCCATGATATTCCATGACACGGTTTATCCTGCCAGTTAAGATCAGAGGCGACTTGAGTGACATTATGGAAACTATTAGTGTAGCAGCCTTTTACTTCAACCTCAGTACATTTCTGTTCAAAATTCATCATTGTAGCGAATATAGGATTCCCTGAAAATCTCATGTTAGGAGGGGGGAAAAAGCACTTACATGCTCGCCTCGGCATCGTCGGCCCCTCCACACTGTCCTATGTAGTTTTTTCCAATTCCCCCGATGGATTCAATAAACTCCTTACAACCAACTCTTTTTTTTTTTTTTTTGCTACAGTTAGAAATCAAATAGCATAAAGGCTTTTTTTTTTTTTCAAGCATCTCTCGTTAAAATGCTCCCTAATTTAAGTTTCCATGCCGCACGTACTCTCTTTGGTTTGAGCTTGTAAACAACAGAAAGGTCTAAATCAGTGGAAACTATGTCTAACCCTAACCCATCCACTCTTGCCCAGTACAACGTTATTTAACAATACAGCCATTATTAACCTGAGACGTGAATGAAGTGTGTCCAGATATAAACGGTATATGACATAAGATGAAAGAGGGAATATTGAGAGCAGATGGGAACTCTTTAACAACCTCACGCAATTCTACCCAAATTAAAAATTTGGCAAATATATCAAAATACACCCAAATATTGTTTTTGTAGTTAAAGGGATACTAAAACCACTTAGTCCTTTACAGCAGTAAAAAAGTGAAATTTTTTGCTATACTTAATTTAATTATTATTAATTATTATTTAATTAGTATTAAATATTTAATGAATATTTAATTATGATTAATTAATATCATTATTTTTTCACCTACAATAACACCTTTAAAAACGCGTTGCTAATTTCAGTTGATTGACAATGACATCACTAAGGGCTCATGTAACAACCAATCAGGGCTCAGCTTTTAAATGTCACTTGACCAAGAGTGCAGGTGAGCTGTGACTGGTCGTTATCTGAGCTTTGAGTGTGTGCGATGTCAGTTTCAGTCAACAGTAAGTGGAAAATGTTTTTCAGACAAAATAGTAGATACAACTTAAATGAACATTTTACTGCTGAAAATATCTAAATGGGTTTTGTATTCCTTAACTAACTAATTCATTGGTCCTATGTTTAAAATACTTCATTTTAAATCGGACGAATTGCATGTTGAGTATTGTCGGTGAATCGCAGTGTTTCAGTGTACAGAAAGTTGTTAGCGATCAATGTTTGGGTCCTCCAAAGTTTAGAGGACGAGTAGTAAATCACTTTTGGGGGGCATTGGAATGGTCTGGGATTTTCTTAGCATCGGGAATGACCTCATTTGGCATGTTTTCTTCTGTTGTACCGTGATTATGTTCTGCCTTTTTGCACGCAAACTGGGGCACACAAAATTCTGTTTGCCTGGCATGAATGAATGTACATGCTGCCATTGGTTGAACTAAATGACAAACCTTTACAGGTAGTACCATTATTTGGACTGAAAGTTCTTTTTTTTTTCACCAAATCTATTCAACCGCGTACTATGTTCGAAGTACTGCATAGGCCTCGGATTTTGTAATCATCCAGAATTTTGTCCTTTATTGTACTCATTGCACAACTGCGTACCAACCCACCTCTCCATCACCATTAACAAATTTGTATATGATACCACTGTAGTCAGCCTCATCTCAGAAGGATATGAGTCTTCCTACAGGGATGAGTTTGAGAGACTGTCGGAATGGAGTCAAGAAAACAACACTCTAAACACCATAAAGACAAAAGAACTGATCCTGTACTTCTGCAGCTAACCGGAAAGCCATGCAGAGGGTGATCTATACCAGCGGTCCCCAACCAGCGGTCTCCAACCAGCGGTCCCCAACCACCGGTCCGTGGACCGGTACCAGTCCAAAGTGGTATCGGGCCGCGTGGGCTGCACCCAAAATAATGTTTTGGAAAAGATTTAGTTTAACATTCTATACGTTTGTGCTTAATCTTAGTTTTTTTGGCGCCGCTGTTGATATTACATACATAGTGAGAAGGATGATGTGGTTTTTAGAGCAGCCAGCAGCAGCAGAACCCCCCGGTCCGTGGTGATATTACATAGAGAGAACACACCGAGTGAGAAGGATAATGTGGTCAGCACACCCCCGTTGTGCAAAATCTAAAGCGTTGGTGATCTGTGGTGATAAAAAAGGTTGGGGACCGCTGATCTCCACCACCCAGAAAATCACTGGATGCTCTCTGCCCTCTTGGATGACATTGCCAGTTCTTCATTCAGCTACCTGAGCAGAGTGAGGAGCACTGGCAGAGACACAGCTCATCCTGGTCATCAAGGTATCAAACTGTTACCCTCTGGTCAACACCACAGTGCTCATAAAAGCTGGATACAGACACAGACAGCTTTGCCCTAGAGCTTTTAATGCTCTGAATATCAACAAAATAAGAAACGTTGAAAAAAATCCATATTAATTTCACTCTTGTAAAGCGGCAGTTACATATGTAACAGCAGTTCTATGAGATCCGGATGATCGCAAGAGGCTGTGCTTAAAGCACAGAATAAAACTTTGCGCAGCGCAGGACGACAATGCATACCAACAAACATGTCAAATAGGACACCGGGGTACATATATATGGCAATGTCACCAGGTAGTCTGTCCCTCAGAACCTACGCGCGTGAACAATGTAGAGACAAGGATTCCGAGTGACAAGATACGGTCATCCGGGGCTCATAGAACCGTTGTAACATACATAACTGCCGCGACTACTTGGTCACACTTCCTTATATATTATATGCCGGGGTTAGGGTTAGGGTTAGGTGTTTGTTGGTATGCATTCTCTCCTGCGCTTGCACAAAAGCTTATCCCGTGCTTTAAGCACCCCAATACAAATACTCAATACCATCATTGCTCTTTCAGTCTTTAGGCTGATCAGATATCGACCATTACAGGCACTACAGTAAATTGTATGCATACAGTACACGATGACCTGTGCGATAGTTGAATTAACTCAAAGATGGTGACTTTATGAATGGAGCTCACCTCTCTTTGCCCTGCTATTTGCCATCATCCCCCATACTTTCTGGCCGACTTCCTTGTGCTCCGCATGCAAGTGTGTCACTGTCTATTAGCATGGACTAGAGCAAGTGCATATTTTGGACGCAGAATCCTGAGGAAAGCCCAGGTGAGGTGATTTCGCACGGAATCCCTCATCCACGTCCGCCAACTCATTAGAGTTTCCAGCCACACGGTCAGTTCACAACATAAGTACACACAGTCGTTCCTGCTCAAACCATTTCATACGGAGGCGCCAAACCATATAAGACCCTTTTAGAAAAACAAGGCATTAATAATGTTCTTTAACGCCCTCTGTGTCAGTGTGTTGGCATGTAGCTGTGTACAATCAAAGGGCAATTTAAGAATGCTTTCATTCTAAACTTAGCTGGACCATTGTTTGAGAGTAGAATGGAAAAAGTTGGGCAAACGTGCCTTGTAAGGTGACACACTCCAAGTGGTCATGGCTTAGGACCTAGGCTTGATTGATGCAGTCCAATTTTGGTGTCCCTGTTTCACGCTGTGAGTTAAATTGACTGAAATATGTCTTTGTACCTTACCAGGAGCGTGACTGAGTCAATATTTTCATTTCAATGGAAAATCTGACTTTTCTGCAGGGATTATGAATATCCCCGCATCACAACGTGACATTTTTAGATGGTAGTGTTTCAAAGGGAACTCCATACTTCAGGCTTGATGACCAGCAATGCAAGTCAAACTGGCTACAAAAGAAATTTGATTGATCACCTGTGTGGGTGGAATTAAAAAGATGATGAATGTGTCACTTTTGCTTCCTTGACACGTGTGGGAAGATGTCAGAAGTTTAAGGTATGGTCACACACCCACGACACATCCATCCATCCATTTTCTATAGCCACTCATTTTCGCTAGGGTCGCTAGCTTGTTGGTGCCTGTCCCAGCTGTCCTGTACACATGACACAATTGCAGATAAATAATTTCATTAAAAAGAAAATGTTAACCCTCTCCAGGCAGGCGTTGCAAATTTGCAACAATAACATGAGAGTCCCCTAGGTATTCCACATTAATATTTATTAGGGCATTTTTTTTAATTTTTTTAGAAGTTTGAAGAAAAAAAAACAATTTAATTTGAGCCAGAAAGGGTTAATGGTCAGTGTAATTATTATTATTATTATTATTATTATTATTATTATTATTAAAACAAGAGGAGAAAAAGTAATTACGTGGAATTTAATTACTATATCAAAATATGATCTGCATTATTGTGACTATATTTGGCTGGAGTAGTATAGAACGACGCTGCTGATTCTATTATTTTAATAACAGTATTCAGCTTTATGAGAAAGGCACAGAACGAAAAGCTGTGCTGTTCCACACGATACAACCACAGAGTAAAACATGATTAAATGAACACACGAAATTGGTCATCATCAACAAACTTATTTGAAAGTGTATCTAAAGTTGCGGCTAATGAACATATGTACATCATTTGTATCCACATGTGATAATCAACATGTAAACAGTGGTAACAACCTCAATATGAACACATTTTAAACACTGTGACATCAAACACAATTCACTGTGTGACACCTTTAAAACACACACACACGCACACACACACGCACACACACGCACGCACGCACGCACACACTCCTGTGGTATTAACATCTCTATCTTGACCAGTTCGTGGTATAGTCATGCTGCTCCGGCTTTGTCCATGAAAAATGTCTTCAAAGAAATCTCCGATGGGCCTCTGTGACGCGTATTGTTTGGGGAAGAGAATTTAGACCCCTCAGCCCCTGGCCTTGGCCCTTGTCTGCAAAGCAACCCCTGGGCAAGGCTGCCACTGTGACTAATGCGCCATAGACGAGCCACTGGGCGTGAGTGTGCGTGTGTGCGTGTGTGTGTTTGTGTGTGTGTTATTGAGTCAAGGAACGAGAGAAAGTGTGACTAATGTCTACAGAATGGTATTTATATATTATGGAGCCATTAGTAGTTTCAGCTCCTGGATGGAACAGCAGGGAGGGAGACAAGCATTGTCGTGCTCCCGTCAGCCCCCTTCATCCAATCCCATTTCACTGCCATCATCACTGCAGCCATGTCGAAGAAAGTTGAACTGAATTTCAACGCAATGTTATGTTGCACAATGTATGACATTTCACCGCATTACAAACGCTCAAGTTACTTCTACAGTTGATGGCATGAGGGTATTCATTTAATCCAGTGGTTTGCAACCTTGTTTTTCAAAATGTACCCCTTGTGAAAGATTTTATTTTTTAGCCAAGTGCCTCCGAAGCAGCGTAAACCATTTTTGCACAAAAAAGAAAAATGACTTGAAACAGAATCCTTTGCCATTTATGTCCATTTGGTTGAACTTTTTACATGAGCTACATTTGTTGTGATCCCTCTCTGAACTTTGTTCGGCAACTTCACAAAATAAATCGTGTCACATCATCACTGTTTTATTTTTTCTCGTCCGCCAAGAAATTGCATAACTATTTGCATCCACATAAAACAAAATAAACAATTTTCAAAGGAGTCACAATGATCCAATTCAACAATAGGTTGTTTCATCTAATTTGCTCTCAATTTGAAAAAAATGGTATTGTTTTTGTCAAAGCAATAAAAACCAACCACGTTTAAAATCTCACATATCGCCTGACGTTCTTCACATTCACCAGGTGAACAAGTACTCGTTTATTCAATTTCAGGATTTTATTTAACTGAAACATCAAGATAAATAAGTCGCAGAACATAAACATTGGTATACAACATTGTGGAGCGTCGTTGATGTCCGAGTCCTATTTCTAATCCATTTTTCAAAGGTACAATTAAAGGTCTAAATTGTTCACCACATCAGTTTACATGAATCAGCACCTATACATGAATTATAATCTGCTTCCAAGTCTAGACAGACCCAGACAAAGAAAATATTACCTTTCAGCTAAGGCCCCAACTCATGTTATTTATATAACACAGAGGAAGTCCCCAGCGGAGTACCCTAATGGTACCAGCAGATAAACGCTTTACAAACACAGATAAGAGATAATAACTAGGGTGGGGGAAACAAAGGGAGAACTGCAGTGATAACATCAACAAGGTCATTTAGTGTTATGGTCATCAGAGAAAATCAGGACATTTGCATCGGCAATGGCGATAAACATCCATGTGTCTTTGGTCAGTGCTGTACTGTATGCTGAGTTAAAACATCAAGGGCATAATTTGCTGTGTGTGTGTCCTTGGTTTTTGCTACATGGTGGGGACCAATTTCTGTGTTCCTCGGTCTTTGTGGAGAATTCTTTCATTTGTGGGGACCGTTCCGGTGGGCCGCACAAGCTCAGACCTCTTTTCGAGGATCAAGACTTAGATCAGAGATTGAATTGGATTTTGCTTGAGGTTTGGGTAGGGATTTGCTTAGGTAAATGGTTGTGATGTTAAGGTTAGTGGCTAGGAAATGCATTATGTCAATGTAACATCCCCACTGTGTGTGTACGCGTGTTGTGTGTATGCGTGTGTGTGTGTTCGCATAAGAGAAGAAAGGTGCAAAAATACACACCGCTCCAAGATAAACCCTCTCTCCCACGGTCTGACATTTCCAGAGGCCTGGAGCGTGGGAGTGTGTGCGGGGGTCACCCTGTGAGTGGGTGCTCGTGGATGTGTTTGTGTGTGTGTGTAGGAGGTTTCCCTTAACCTAGCAGAAAAGCTCCATTGATGTTGGCTGTCGCTCCTCGCAAGTGCGGACACAAGGTCAGAGAGAAGCGCTTGGCGATTTTCCACCCGCAAACACTTGAGCGTGTTTGCTTTTTTTCCCGTGTATGCATGGAAGCGCATGACATTTTCAGGGTGTGACTCATGCATAATTGAGAGGGGAAATCTGTTTTCATGTTACTGGCCTTTAGGACAGAGGTGCACGTGGCATCGAGGAAGAAGGATGCTTTTAGAATGAATGACTCAGTACTCTGAGGCTTGTCTCTGACCTTGTAAGACACAGCTTGGCAGGCGAAAATTGGCAATTTATAAAACATAATTTCCAAATTATAATTTTTTTTGGACGGATATATGATGACATTTCCAATCAAGTAGAAAATAAGTTATATTAACTGTCATTCAATGGCCAAAACTGTCACGTGACGAGCTGAATTTGGATCCAGAAGCAGGGATTTCACATATTTGAGGAAGAATACTACGACCCCCGGCAGAAATTATGGAAACACTAGTTCATGAGGGTGTTCATGCTCTTGTTTAATTTTTGTAGGAAAAAAAGCCATGTCTGTGATCTGCTATTTTTCTACAAAATAAAACAACTGCACGAACATCCTTAGAGACTGATGATTCCCAACTAACGCTTACTAAAGCAACCCTCTAGGGTTGGCAAAACCAATCGCATGGCACACAAAGATGAACAAGCACTCACACACAAACACCCCTAAGGACATTTGTGTCCAATTTACCTGCCATGCATGTTTTTGGAATGTGTGACGCAACCCAAGTACCCAAAGAAAACCCTCAGGGAGAACGTGCAAGCTTCACACAGACAGACTGGAACGGTGGCAAACACACAATTTCTGCACTGTGTGGCAGATGTGCTAACCAGTTTGCCGCCGTGCCACCTCTGCTGGAAATACATTATTAATACAGCCTACGCTAATAGCCTGCAATGTACTCGACAACTAGCCCCTCCACTGTTTTTTAGTGCAAAAGATGAGTACTTTTACAGACGCTTGCGATGTCCTGCTGTGTGAGTGGTCATTGATTTCACCTCAAATCTCCTGCCAAATGACACACACTTTTTTCCCCCTAAATCCTTATTTATAAAAACAAAACTCAATTGGGACAACATACTTCATTGTCCCACAACGGAAATGTGGCTCCAGAAACGCTGAGCTCATGTTTTGTTCGACGACATTAGACATTGAAGCAAGTAATTCTTGTTCCGGTTTGCCACAAACATGAATGTGAAAGCATTTGTCGGTTTATTGTATGAATCACTCTGACAACTGTCTGATTTACACCCAAAAGGCCCAAACGATTGACGTGCTGACTTGACTAAAAAAAAAAAAAAAAAAAAAAAAAAAAAAAAAAAAAGGGGGCTGGTGAAGTCCGTTGGGACTCGGGAGGCAAGGCTGAAAACTGGCACAACTGGTCACCTTAAAATATTGGGTTGGGTATTTTTTACTGTGCGATTGCATTGGTTAATTTTTCAGACTGTAATGTTGCACGGTTTGGTTAGATATATAGCATATAATTCTTTGTTTTATGTTATTGTTACAGTAAACATTAAATGGAATCGACAATAAACAGCTTGCTGTGAGCACTTGGCCTTTTGAACTGTTCATTATCCAAGAGACTGCTTCATGTTGTGAAGTTCTCAGCTGCAAGCTGTTGTGGTGTTTGTAACTAATATTTTTCCTTGGCCATGGGTAACTGGTATGCTTTGATAATAGCTGTGCGAATACAACATATTCCATTTTTGGTGCAGTTTTAAAAACAATGATCAAAGCAAGGTTTACAAGTGTTCTCTGACATTTTTGCATGCAACACAATAAGCCTCCAAGCAGCTTTCGGCCACACCTTCCCCAGCCTTTCTAGATGGGCCCTGTTATTGACCTGTAGGTCAATAAAAGGTGACCTTGGGTTGCGGGAAAATGATGAAGTTCCTCACTTTGCACTGGACAGCTCGCATCAATGTAATTTATAATGGGCTCCAGTAAAGGGGCAGTGGGCACATTGTGACAGGCGGGCAAGCAGACGAGCATCCCAGCCGGTGGGCCGCCATGTTTGATGTTCATCACAGTGACGATGACCTACTTTACTAGTGCCATCTCACCTTTAATGTCAAACAAATCACTGGCTGACATTCAGAGAGGAGAAGAAAAAAAAGACTTGGTCTATAGTAGTCAGCCATGTCTTTGTGCATTTAAGGTGTATTTTTAGGTGGGGCGCTCAGTCATCAAACTAACGTCTCAACTCGAATCCGACACAGATTGATGGTGGCCGCGCAAACACTGCTGATGCTGAGCGTGCAGGCCAATGTTGAAAGCGGTGATCTGAAGCAGAGGTTCCGTCGGAGGCTGTCCCAGTCTGAGGTCCCTCCGCATGCCAGTCACATTTTAATCACAAGCATAATTTGAATCTACACTAATGAATACAAATGACTCCCAGAACACCACAAAATGAGAGTGATAGATCATTATCGCTGCTAACATTCGCATATCTGATGCCCCTTTTCAATTAGCAACCCCCGTGGAGATGATCACGGAGGCCCCCTGCTCAAATGAAGACAAACGACGGCCTTCGCCACACTGTGGATCTTCCCTGGCTACTTTAATGGCTTTCTAATTTAGGAACATCTTTGACATGACGTGATTTGGCATCAGGCATTTTTTTTTCCCCCTCATTCTGAGAACTTGATGAGAAAGTCACTTAATAGAAAGCAGGTGGTAATCAACCTTACTCGGATGTGACGCGCGATTCAATAGGGAGTTTGACAAAGAGAAGATCGTCCTTGCCACTCAGTGACACGAAGCATTTACTTCACAAAGACACTTTTGTATCCATTTAGTTAAACATCCCTTTCTTCCATTTTCTACCAATTGGTAGTGCAGCCACATATCAGACAGCAAGATTGTATGACTTGACTTATGACTCGCTGTACTTAACCCAAGTCAGTGCTTCTCAATTATATTTCGTACGTTTTGCACTGGACACTTCCTGCCTGATATGGCACAATGTGTTATTTTTAGTACTCTGCTGAGGCTGGAAGGGGGCCCCTTCTGCACTCCTTCCTGAAGGTTTCTTATTTTCCCTCGTTGGGGTTTTTGAGTTTTTCCTTCACCTTCTGGGAGCTTTGTTCAGGGGATGCTTTTGTGTATTTATGTTGTGTCTGACTTCTTTTTCACCTGTGAAGGTCTTTGAGACTGTTCTTTGATCTTTGTTCTTTGATTCAGGGCTATACAAATATATGTATATATACTACTATTTTACAGTATTGATACAGGTTACAGTTTATTCCAAACCTGAAAAAATAACCAAAGTGTCTGTAAAAAGGATTCCAATCCTTATTTTATTATTTTATTGCAATATTGCAATTACACTTCACATAGCAAAAAGACAGCTTTTTTTCCCTGGGGTCATGCACATCCCCCCACCCATTTGAGAGGGACCGACCAAAGTCAAGATTTGCTTGAAATCTATTGTTTGATTCGACTTGATTGAATGTTGCGACAGTAACACGAGGGGTGCTTGACAGTTGAGAAAAAATGCAACGAAAGACTAATTAAATATGCCCGCCATCGCTATATTACTGGTGTAAAATCCTGCTAATTGTATAGAACCGATTTTTAATCGATCCTTGAACCAATTGAGGCAAACTGGTTTGTACAACTTGTCAATTTGCAAATAGCAACATACAATGGGATTTCCACAAATAGTGACTTGAGGTCAATTTTTTCTCAACTGGAAGTTGAATTATTTTTGGAATTATATTGAACTGTGCTACAGCTGAATAACAATTCCTTTTCAACCGATTGAATTCAAATGTTTCGTGAAGGAATGCCAAAGATGGAGAAGCTCATTTGTGACTAGCTTTTGCGGGCTTATACCTTTATGAGAGTGATCAGTAACAGAGAAATCCTTCTCACAGCGTTGTAACCTCCTTTTAAAGTATAAGTATCAGTATGAGCGACATTTATTCTCACTGACAGGTGCTCATTTACCCTGGCTTCAACAGAGGTCCCATCATAATTATGGTGCATTATAGTCATGGAAAAAGGCTTTTTCAAAACTCTATTCATGGACTCTGAACTGGCCCAAGAACACTAACAAAGTGCTCTAACACCTAGACTAAAATTATGATATACTATACTGTAGTTCACCTTTTTTCTATTCAATCTAAGATAATTTTGACATGTTATGTCAACAAGTTATGTCACTGTATCAGAAAAGTATCAACCATAAAAAACACTGCTTACTGCTTTTGATTATTTTTGTTTTATTCCAAATCAATGCATTTTTGCAGAATGTGATGATAAATATTTTACGTCCCGACTTTGAATCTAAATGATTTATCAGATGTGGTCCTCAGTGTCATGTGACCAGTCTACCTTGTAATTGAAAGCACCTGCCCAATCATTGACTTGCAACATTTCACCTTCACATAAATGTCAAACATTTGCTATTCACGGTTACATAGAAATTTTGTGAGGCCTGTGTTCCAAATTTATCTGGTGTTGTCCCTTTCAAAAGTATATACATGTTCTTGTTTACAAATATAAAACTTTTCATATATTGTAAGCTCCTAAATATGTACACTTGACATAAATGTTGCATGCCATAATTCTTCCGTATAGCCTATGTGATATTTTATTGACCCCTGCAGTGGCTGATGCAGCACACTTACTGCGACTGGCAGAGTGCTAAAAAGAATTAGGCAAACAAACAAAAAATTCACTTTGAGGCAAAAAATGCAAAAACATTGACGCAGAAAAAAAAGATGTCATCACAAAAACAAAATGGAAGCCACAAAATAAGAGCAAAAAAAGACTGAGATTAAAACAGATGAAAAAAAAAAACATGCAAACACCTAGAAGCAAAACTGCAATCACAAAAAAAGGCATGGACGTAAACTTAAAACAAAAGAAATGTGCAAAAAAATAAATAAATTATAGGACGCACCCATACTTTCATTTTTTGGGGGAAAAAATTTGTGTACTTTATTTAGGGAATTATGGTTGTCAATTCTAAATATTTCATTGCGAAACCATTTTAGTAAGGGAAAAATAGAAAATAAAATAGAAATAGAAAATAGGTATCTCTGCCATTGTGCCATCAACCTCTACAATAAAATGGATATTTTTTTGTGTCTAATGATGCTCTCTATGAGTTTAGTTTCTTTCGTATTAGTCGTAGTGTAATATTAGGCCTCACTTAAAGTCCACCACAGAAAAACCCTCGCCAAAGAGCTTACAAAAGCAACTGATGTTGAACATGCAAGGGGAGACCAAAAATCATCATCAGTTTCCTTTGACAAGCGTGTGGTTTGTTGGCGGAGCGAGATGAATGGCTTCTCTGTGTCTCTGTCAGTGGGATGTCATCACAGACGAGCCTGTGGGGGTCAGGAGCGCCCTGCGCGCTTATGACTGTCAGCCCTCTTCAGCCGAGCAGTGGGTGGGAGGGGGGTCGTCTCCAAAATTTTATCTTAACCCACAAAGTCTGGTCAAGGTCATTGCGTTTATGTCGAGGCAAATGGAATGAAAAGAAAATATGGATTTGGTGACAGCTTCTGTGATCTTTCTTTTGATCTCACACATCAAGCACACAAACTTGTTTTAAGATTACATTCATCTGCACTGATAGCAAAAGTGTCACATTTATTTTATCCTTTTAAATTCGTTCAAGATGGAACCGCGATGCAGTTGTAAATACTTGCAGGAAATAATACTTTGCAGACCACATGCAGCATCCTGCTCGCAGCACGAACGATGAAAACCTGCTGGCTTCAACCCAACAGGGCATTTGATTTAAGTAGAACAAAGCAATAAAGTGGAACTCAAGTCCAACGTTGGAATTTGCCCAAAATTTTCTGGAAAAAAAAAATAGGTCTCTGATTTACACATCAGAATGTGTCTTTAAGTTTGAACACAGTGAGTGTTTTTTCAAGATGAACTCTACTAAAATACGTCAGTATCACTCAAAGTAATGCCCGTATCATTGAGAAGTGGTGTAAGGAAGGTGGCATCGCCTGTCCCAATCGGGGTTGTAGGTGAGGTGGAGCTCAGACGGATTTTGGGCAAGAGGCTGTTCACAAGCCAAGAGGGGGAGTCTACTATTTTAGATTCTTTATTAAAACTTTTATTACCATACTTTTTTGAGTACAGTATAAGTTTTTTTTTTTTTTTTTTCGAAGACCAGACCAATTTTCTTTTTCACTTTTATGAAAAAACCCAGCTCAGCGTGAGGCTTACTCGTTGCTTCTCTTTAAGCAGGGAGTAAAATGACAGGCAGAATACACACATATACAGAAAGTGTGGGATTATTATAATTTTTTTTTACTTTGCTGAGACAAAAGTGCAACGCGACATAGAGGAGAATGCGCTGCATGTGAAGCAACTGTATGAACGTAACTCAAGCTAAATGTTGTGAGAAAGCCAGCCAATGCTTCAAAATGACATGCACCCTAACTAGTAATTTATAACAGGAGCGGCCTTGGTTATGCCTTTATTTTGAAAAACCTTTCCTGAAGCGTGGTTGTGACAAAGTCTACTTAAAATTCGTGCATGAGCAGCCCTTAATTTAAACAGTGTTTTTTTTTTTTTTTGGATTGGTCGACTTATACTCGGGTTTTTGTAAACTTCACCCAAACTTTGGTAAAATAAGGGGACCGACTTATACTAAAAAAAAGTATGGTACCAAAATAAAATGGATCTAAAACGTCCAAAAAAAAAAAGCGCAAAATAATAATTTTCACCCACCTACCCCCACCCTCCTTGTCACGTTTGAGCATGGAGACTTAAGGCAGTGTGGGATGTGGGAAAGTTGGAACCAAAAGGACGCAGGACAGACTGGGATGGGGCTCAAAGGAGGATATTTATTAACAAACAAAAGCAGGGTTGCAATAGACCAAAAATACAAAGTACAACCAAAAACGCTAAACTCAACTTACTAGGGCTACAGGAGGCAGCACGGGATGGATGGACACAAGGGAACACGAGGCAAGGCAGCGGGGGAAGACGTACGGCAAGGACCAGGCAGCGGAGAAAACAAACAATGACCCGACAAGAAGCAAATGCAAATTGGGAACTTACATAGACTACACACTTAACGAGAAGACACGACACAGCTGGGGGAGAGACAAACGGCAGGGGAAGCTGACTGGATGAGAGGAGGGCAGGTAAACAGGCAGGTGGACAAGATCAAACTAATGAGGCAGGCAGACGCGGGGAAGCAACTATAGAAACTAAATGGCTAAACAAACAACCCAAAATCTCTACAACAAAAACCCATAGCCGAACATAACCCAGGCAGAACGTGACACTCCTCTTGAAAATAGAGGAGAAATGCATCGGGGATGTAGCTGCGGGGTGGGGGCGTAAACTTTTTATATTCCCCGTATAAAGTATAGTCAGACCCCAAACGCTCCAATTGCCATAATGTGTTTGGTTTAACCTTCTATTGCGGTTGCCAAAAAACCTTCACGGGTGCAAAAGTTTAGGGATTATATCCCAAAGCTTTAATTGGAGAAGACATGGAAGAACACTATAGGATTTCCAAATAAAGTCACACACATGTTGATGATTTCTTGTTTGCATCGGTTACTGCCATTTATGTGGTCCGTAACCATTACGCCTCTCAATGTGGTGGTAAAAGTTGACAGGGGAGGAAGTGTGTGCTAGACATACAGTGTTACACTGTGTGCCCAACAGGGAGCTCCATGATTTACATGTGAGCTCATTTTGACACCTTCCTCCTGGCTGCCTTTAAATCACAGCCCCTCTCACTGAAACTTCCTATAAACATCCTCTATAATGTCAAATTTCCCTCTGCTATTTCTACTGTAAATCACTTAGAACGGGGGTGTCCAAACTTGGTCAAGGGTCTGGTCTATTCTGCATGTTTTTGATGTTCCTGTCTTCCTACACACCTGATTTAGACCATCAGCTGATTAGCAAGCTCAGCAAAAGCCTGATAACGATCTCGATCATTTGAATCAGGTGTGTTGGAGGATGGGAATATCGAAAACATGCAAGAGAGCGGGGACCAGGTTTGGAGACTTGTTTGTCCAATTACCCATATTGTGAGAGGAATATAATGGCACACTGATGGTCATACATCAGTAATTATGTTTGATAGATTGTTGTAGTAGGCCACATTGTGAAACATCGCTTGCCAAATAGCCATTTCCACGTTTGCATCTAACCAGTAGACTATATGAAAAGTTAATAGTGAGCCCACACCGCATAATTTTATTTACTGATGTCGGTGTTGTTGATTAGTATTTTAAATAGTGTTCTCTGCTTTAGTGGAATTGTATATCATTTCTTTATAAACCATTTATACTGTAATGTCACTGTTTAACCAATCTGTCTGTCTTGAGAAGCGCTCTGATTTTCAAATGTTGAATATTTATGTTATATTTCTATATCTGGACTTATCTTTTGACTTAGGAAGCATGTATCTATTTTATGTCATTGTTCAGAAGCAAAATATTACACTCAGTTATTATGTCGTAATGCATTTATAACATCATAATGAAAACGTGATTCAATAGTGCTTTTAAAGAAATGGTACCTATTAGGATTGCAGTCTGTGACTCTCCAATGACTGAAATTGCATTTACTGACTTCAATGCCACTATTGAAGCTGTGACCTCAATCAAGCAGTTTATAACAGTCTATTAATGATTTATAGGCTATCCCATGTGATAGTATCATTGTGACTTCTTACAATGCAAAAAGTCGATTTTAAGGAAGTAAACAAAAAAGCTTATAAAAGAAATATGTTATTGTTTTTGACTATTCTCTTTATATTACTATATTCTCCTAAGATTTCTTTGCTGGTTTCCTAAGCATTCCTCGCTTATTCTGCACTCTCACACCAGTCCTGCCCGAGCAGATAAATATGGCTTGAAGAAAATTCATGACTACAGGAGCATTTTGTACCTCCAATTTTCAAATTATAGAAAATATAACTTATATTATACAGTATATTTGGACAATTGGCTTTAATCGAGGCTCCAATGAGGAAAAAAAATATTTTCGGGGCTACTTTTTGAAACATTTTTTGATTTTTACTTGGCTTTTTACGTTTTACTTTGATTTGAATACAATTATATCCATCTTAATGAAATTTAAAGTGGGTTTTTAAAATGAATAACTGTCTGAATATTACACGTTGTCCCTTTAGAGCAGGTTTTGTAGACCAGAAAAACAGTCTGATTCAACTGGCAGATGTTTTTTTGCTCTAAAGAAGAAGTTTTGCCAATATTTATTTGTTTTTTTTTTCTTATTTTTGGTCTTGCTCTTTTTGCAGCGTACACATTTGAGCACACGGGCTCAAAATATCAGCCTGGCTCATGTGACTGAGGACAAACGATAGCTCGTCGGTTATACACGCAGGCAGAAAATGAGGGAGTCAATCCCCCCACTTCTCTCTCAGTGTCAGGTTCATGTGTGTGCGGAGCGTGCAGTGTATTTCCATGCTGTCACAAAGCCCTCTGTGAGAGTGGCTTATTTACCCAGCAGTAAAAGCCGAGAGGGAGTATAGGCAGCAGTAAAAGTGGAGAGGTGCTCAGCGGAATTAGATTTAGGGGCTCCTCCTCCCTTGTGCTCTGTGTGTGTGCGGCTGTGGACTCACTCTAGCTGAATTACACTGTGCTGAGGTGTCAAGGGCTGCTACAAACACACAAACCCATTTTAGAATAGTCTTTAATAAGAGAGGTGTTTCCAGTCAGGGGTTACATAGCGGCTTGTGCCGAATAAATATGCAGCGGTGCAATCAAGGATTATTACATTTCATGATGCTATTGCTCTTCTTCACAGTACACAATGCATTTCTTCAAAGACGGAACCACAAATGTGCTTTCTTGCGCCATGGTTCTCAAATGAAGAGAATACGTTAAGCAGCGTCGAGGGAAAAGCATTCACATTACTGAGAGTGATGGTCCCGTGGAGCGAACCCCTAACCACCCCCCCACCCCTCAGAGAGTATTGCTTTGCTTCGTTACATTCCACATCGTGTTCAAGTCAACTCCTTTGAGAGTGTGCATGCACTAAGAGCTGGTGTGAGTGTGCGTGTGTGCTTGAATGTGTAGCCTCTTTTTCACAGAGATCCTATAAAATTGCCTGAACAGAACACCCAGCATTGACCCCAATTTTACACAGAACCAAGCAAAAGTGGGATGGTACCGCATTTGTGTGTGCTTTCACATTATGATGCCCATTCCATGTAAATGTTGTACAGACATAAGTTAGAGTAAAAAAAAAAAGTGGGGTTATCCAAGGGGATTCTCGAAAAAAAATGAACATTTTTGTAAAGGGTCTTCAATCCTGGTCCTCGAGGGCCGGTGTTTTTGATGTTTTGGATGTCTCCCTCTTGCAACACACCCGATTTGATTAAATTGCTAGGATCGCTCTCTGTCAACGGGCAGTAGGCGGGGGACACCCTGAGCTGGTTGCCAGCCAATTGCAGGGCAAACATGGACAAAAAAAAGAAAAACAACAACATTCACAATCACACCTAAGGGCAATTTGGAGTTTCCAATACACCTACCATGCATGTTTTTGGAATGTAGGAGGAGATCAGAGTGCCTGTGGTTGATTTCGTGCTATATATGTGAGAAGAATTCGGTACAATCCACAATCTGAAGAAGACTCACACAAGCATGGGGAGAACATGCAAACTCCTCTGACTTGGACTTGCGACTTCTGAACTGTGGGGCTAATCCGTCTGCCACCGTGCCGCTCACAAACAGTACATTGAAATTTTAAAAATATTGCTCATCAAAAGGGTGGTATTTTATACTGTAACTCAAAGTAAAAAATATGACAAATTTTCATTCATTTTATAAATTAAAAAAATGTGTCAGTGTACTTTTGTACTTTTTAAATGGTAGATTAACTTTTTCTTCTAAACATTTAATGTGAACAACATTTTTATTGGGATAGGCAGCAGACAAAAAAAAAAAAAAGACTGGACAATCCTGGTTTAAATGGAAGTGCAAAATGGGAAACTGCTCTGACTTGTTCAGAACACTGAAAACTGACTGCTTGACTTTGTCCTTCCTACATTGTGTTGGCGCGATTTCTACACAACTGATTTTTCAATTTTGGGCAAATTACATATTTGTTGGTCGTAAAAAGGAATACAATCTCTTAAGGCAGAAAATTGATGGGTCAAAACTGTTCCCCCATTCTGTGTCAATGCCGTTTACACCGAACAACAACATGGAAAAAGGCTGTGAAACACCAGCATTTACAGGCATGTGTGCGTGTGTGTGCGTGTGTGTGTGTGTGTGGTATGCACGTGTTATAGCAGCTACAAGCATTCAAAAGTTGAGGTACAAACCAGCAGCTATGTATTTTGTTGCACTCTATGTCGTGTAAACCTCTCATTCATTCAGTTATGCATTATGGCTGACTTTGTATCAAAACAGCCAATGAATACAGAGGCTGTTATCACAAATTCAACCAAAAAGCCCAAATATCACATTTGTGACAATGGGCATTTAAGCCTTTAGCAAAAAGAGTGAATTGAAAATGTATAAATGTATTCAAATGCATTATGTTGCTATTTGCCAGGGGTTTAAAGTACAATTTGGTGGTTTTCATACAAAATAGTGTGGCATCTTCACACTGTGATTTGCGTTAACTTAAGATACTATGTCGAGTGTCTTGCCTGTGGTTTGGAGCAAGCAAATATCCACATTAAACAAGAAAAACAATGCACATTCAGTCAAAAGTCTCGCAAGTGCGCTCAAACAGTGTCGTCGCTCTCTCGACCCGATCGCTTGTGACTATAGCAGCTCAGGGTCGATTCCAAGGCACTTGATTCTTTTCATTGCTTTAGGTGATTTGCAGAAATAAGAGTGTTGCCCTTTTTCTCCCTCTCTATCCAGGGTACAAATGCACTTAATGAAATAAAACTCACATTCATCAAGGTATCAGATAATATACTTTGGTAAGTTGATCTTATGTGACCACGACGGCGTTCCTAACAGACAGAATACACTCGGACTATAACGATGGCCGTTTGCACATGAAACGCCACAGAGAAAATGAACGCGACCATAGAGGCATAAGGTGAATCTCTAAGCCTGAAATACGCAAGGATTCCCTTAAGAGTTAAACAAAATGTATTTTCTTTCTTCATACAACACGACGGCAGACGGTAAGAAAACAGACAAGAGTTGAAGACGAAGGTGTTGCCAGTGCTTGTGGTTGCACAAACGCAAACATTCAAACTATTTTGTGGTCTTGGGGACTTTCCGGTTGCCACTGGGTGCCATGGAGCTGTAAAATGCCCTGTAAAACCTCCAACCAGACTTTGTAGCAGTAGAGGTACTGTTCCTGAAACCAAGACATGGGAAAAAGGTCGGGCACTTGGAGGCGGCCTTGATTCAAAGTCTCAACCCTTTCGATGGCACTGACCTTAGTCTGAATCATCCCGTGCCGCTGAAGTCTCATTTCCGTTACGATGTTGCTCACGTTAATCTGGGGATGAGAAAGCAGATGGCTCATACACAGGCTCGACCGTGCCTATTGTTTATTACCGCCACCAAGTAACTTTTACAGCCGCGTCGATTTTCACCGGTCATTAGCCGCATATTCTGATTACAATGAACACGAATGACCAAGTGGAATGAAAACGCTCCATATAAACGCCTCAATCCAAATGAATTTAAATCAGAATGGAACTTCATTCAGAATCACAGTGGTGGAATATTCCTTTTTCCAGTCCAAACGAGCGTCATGTAAACAGTTCAATCGGAATGGCCAGGCCTCGCTTTGGTAGAAATGTTTCACGATTGACACAATTGTTTACAGACATTAGAATAGCAGCGTCTTACCAGGGCCCCTTTTGCGACGGGAGAGCTACTTCTAAAATACTTATAACTTGTTTTTATCAAGGTGTTGCAGCTACTGTGCCAAAGAGAGGAATGAACTCATCTTGACAAATCATCTGTACAATCTTATCAAGTCACATTGTAGATCTAATTATAGGAGCAAGCATGTCAACCGCAGACTGGAAAAGATCAGATCACATGTAAACAGGTGACCCATTCAGATCCATTCAGTATTATTTTAATTGGAATGACAAAAAAGTATACATTCAAACCTATCATTGCTATTGTTCATACCATTTGTATTTGTTTGCTTTGCCTTGCAAGCACAAAACTGGGATACTGAATTCAACTCACTTTACAACAAAAAGCAGTTTGACGGATCGAATTGGTGAGTTTTTTCAAAAAAGAGACTTTGACCTCATTGTTGCCACTCTCACTTGTACTAGACAAAGAATGTTGTTGTGTTCTTAAAATAACCACGTAGCTGTAAGTTCACTTGGCGTAATGCAAAAAAAACAAAACAATTCAAAACATTATAGGCAGGCTAAATGTTATGATCACAAGGATATTCAATTCCAAATGGGCAGCAACACATGTACAGATAATGTAATACTCACAGGCATAGATTCCTTATCCCCTGTAAAATACGACTAATGCAGTTTACGAACATATTTCATGTAGTATAAAGCCTTCTCGCAGGCTGCGGATTTCCCATGCCAGCTTTATTTAAGCCATTAGTGATTTAGTCATCGGTGATTAATGAGGTTGAGAATAAAAAGTGAAAAAGACCATGCAGCTAATAAAGTGACGGGCACTTACGGGCAAATCCTTCTCGATGAGGCTGAGGATAACATCGGTACAGATGAGAACACCCGATCGTCCGATGCCTGCGCTGCAGTGGACCGTGATGGGCCCCTGATGGTGCACTGAGCGCAAGCAGCGGATGAAACGAACCAGTTGCTCGGAGTAGTGCGGAACACCGTGATCGGGCCAGTGAGTGAACTTCAGGTGGTGGACAGTGTGGGTCTCGGATGTCTGGAATATTTCAATCCAAATAAGGGTTTGTTAGTCATGTAGAATATTGGATTAAAATATGGTGGTACCTTGCGGTCTGATCATCTCGAAAGCTAGTGAAATTTTGAGGTCAAAAAGTCTTCATCAAACTATGCAGCATAAAAAGATTATTTCAAAGTATCAAACACTCACAGCAGTTGCCATCAAATCCACTGTACCGTAAATGTCATGCACGGTCGTCAGAAGTTATTTACATACATCTTTGTCCATCCTTTACTTTGCCCATTAGGCTGCAATTCATATAGGTTTGTGTACATTCGTGATGGTTTTAAGGTTTTTTCTTTTTTTTAAATCCGTGCTTGGAGTGTAATATTAGCATGTTGGAGGGCTGGGCGTTATGGCCAAGCAGTCATTCTGGACCAGTGTGATTTTAAGTAATGAACCCAACAAAAAGTATATTAAAAAGTTTGATTTTTGTTAAAAATAAATAAATCCTGTGCAAAATCTTGATTTCATAATTTAGCTAATTGTTAAATTGGTGGTTAGTACAATGACAGATTAATCAAAATAATTAGTTACTAAGTAAGTACTAAGTAAGTTATTAAGTAAGTTACTAAGTAAGTTACTAAGTAACCTAGCCTAGCCTAGCGTGTTGCTAAGAACATGTCTATGTTCATTTGCAAACACGATTCTGTATTGTGGAGTGACTGTTTTACCTGTTTTCAGAAGTAAATAACAGGAATTTCCTTAAAGGGATATTAAATTTACTTTGAAAATTTCAACATTAAAAAGTTCTGATTTTTACTACAATTAATTTGATTGCTAAATTATTTGTCATGTAAAATTCATACTCTTAAATCATTTTTCCACTTGCTATCAACTGGAAATATCTCATGTCCTCAAATCTCAGGTAACAAGCATTGACGGCTCAGCTTATGAATGTTACCAATGAAAACCCCGAAATCGTGCGAGCTTTAAATGTTTTTGTCTCTTCATTTGAAATTGTATGCATGAAAAGTAATGGTATTGGTTACTTTGGATCTGTGAATAAAATTAGTTCTTATTTTGGTAAAATCCTTGAGGATGACCAAAGAGAACCTGGAAGTACCACTGTATGTATTTTGAGATGAGTGCCTCTCACCTCTGTTTCCACCATGCGGATGACCTTAATGTGGAAATATTCCAAGCACTGCTGGTTCATCAGGTGGACGTGGTACTTCCCCGTATCCAAGGGCTCGTTGGGCTTCTCGGGCCAGTACTTGTGACACTTCACTCTTCCTCGTTCAACTTCTTGGGTCATCATGGCAATCACGTCCGATTTGTTTTCCCAGATCATTTGCCAGAAGGCAGCCACCGTAGAGGGTAGCGGTCCTTGGCAGGAAATGTAGGAGAGCGCCTCATCTCCCGCTTGCATGCGGATGTGGCTAGCGTTGATGTAGTCGTGCCTCTCCCCAAGAGTGACGCGCGTTTTGTCATCTGCGGATGGAAAAAAGGCCACGCAGCCGGGGTGTGTACAGTATTTACAATTACTTGCATGCATCACCATGTGTTTCTGAATTTAAACAAAAAAACAACATCACTGCTACAACGGATCCTGGATAGTTTCCTCAATTCTATCAGCTCGTTTTGCCAAACCTGTGTAATGACTAAATAAAACTGAGCAAACAGCATTGAGGTTCGTGACAAGGTATGTTTGTCGGCGATGGGAAGACTAATACAGTCAAAGTGTTTAGCGAGAAAATCCCCCACTTACTTGGAATGTACTGCAAAGTGGCTGCTTAACTATTACGAATGGATTAGATCAGTAAATAACCTGCTGTATGCGCAAACAAGCATAGGAGGGTTCAAATGGTGAGGGGTAGCCCTATTCCACTGAGGCCCACTATCTTTGTCAGCATGCTCGTTTATCTTTGACCCCCTCATCCATCCCGAAAAACAAGCCTCTGGAGATTATAAAGTAAATGTACTGCGTGTTTGTCTCTGTATGGATGAGCAGGTATGATTTGCTTACACTTTATACCTAACAAAATCCCATGCAAAACGCCAACATGTAATTCTCTCATCATTGTTTATTTTTCTGTGCCTTTGACATTTATTGCTTAAAAAAAACTCGACACAAACATCAGGGGCTCCTTTTTCACAAAGCCGTGCCTCATCTTATAATTTAGTGGCACACACACACACACACACACACACACACACACACACACACACACACACACACACACACACACGCACACACACACACCTACACGCGCACACACACGCACGCACATGCACTGTTTTACGAAGCACTGGTTTGATGGGAGTGTTTGATATACAGCACAGGTATTCTGTGTTTATCACAGGAAATACAGTGATGTAAAACAAACAAAAAAACCTGTGATATACTGTGGAGAATTTAAGTGCAAAAGAGAAAACAGTTCAGTAACATAACGTGATCACAAGAGAAGTATATCTCCAATTCTGTGAGACACCTGATGGACAATAAAAATGATCTTGTTATAGATTAACTAAACAAAAATGGCCATGATCATCTTTGTAACCATTTTATGATTTCCTAAACCTCTTGAATTGGATCTATGGACTTTCACATATATAGCGGTTTTGTACCTTTTTGCTCAAGGACGCTTTGACATGGTCACGGCGGTCGGGGGATCGAACCCACAGTCTCTCGGCTGGTAGGCGACCACTCTGTCACCGAGTCATATGCCGCCCCATAGTCCAAATACCGCAAGTCCAAAGTCCATTTGTATTGGATCTCATTGTGAGGGTTTACCTCATGATAATGTGTTAAATATCAACTTTTATGTTTTTCCTTTCACGTTCTAAGAACATCAAAGTATTATGTATCTTATTATTTCCCACCTTATCTCAATTGTGTATCGTATTACTTCCTGTTTTATCTCACAATGACTTTCTAAACCGTGAAGCACTTACCGAAAGGGTGTGACAGCACATAAAGTCTGCTGCCTGTCTGCCCTTGGAGCTACTCCATTTTTAAAAGACATTGACCTACATCTCTTATAGTAATTACAAAATGTTTTGCTCATGTTCTTGGATGACATCTAAGAGAAGTGTCCCAGAATTATAATTAGACCGTGATGGCAAAAACTAATTCATGTTGAACGGCAAATGACTCACAGGGTAAGATGTCTCTGTAACGGTTCTTGTCTCTGTGCTCTAGGGCTTTTCCCACCACGCAGTCATCAGAAGGCTTCAGGTGCTCCAAAGCCTGAAGTCACATTAGTGTGTAAACAATGTCAACATGCATAAAATATCCCATTAAGCAACATGTGTGGACAATGTTCAGTGAAACCCACCATGAATTCTTTGACCAATTCCTGCTGGTTTAATTGGTGCTGCAGAATCTGGATGATGGCTTTGACCCGGGAGCCGGAATACTGGCTGCTTCGAGATGGGCTAATGAGAGCTAAACTGGACAATTCCTTCTCTGATACTATGGGTGGGCCTGGGCAGTAGATAGATACATAGATAGAACATAGAACATAGAAAGCACGCCTCGTTACTAGTCAGCAGGCCAGTAGCACCATCACACTGCCAAACATGGTGAGACTTCAAATGAAATGTTACCATTCCAAATTATGAATGGATACGAGGGCTTTTTGTGAAGTTGTTACTGGAAGCATTTTGAGACAATGATTAACTTTATACCACCAACAGTCATGAGTCATGACTTCAGTCAGTGCAATGTTGTTCAGAAATCACATTCAATCGTTAATTCAGGGCGCAAAAAAAACAACAACTTAATTACGCTAGCATCTCATTGTATGGTGCTGTTTACCCGTGTTTAGAGCAGCCTCATCGGCTGGCAACAGCGGTCCGATTGCCTTCCAAAAGCAGTTTGAGAAACAAAACTGCCCCTGCATGCTTTAATGCAGGAATCCTGCGTTAAACATTCACATTCACATTCCCACATTCACCTTACAACCCTGCACAGTGCAGGAAAGCTGCTAAATACATAATATTTTGCATTTTCCTCATACGTATGTACTGTATACACTTTCTCCCACTCAATCTACTCCGTAATATGCTCAGAATGTAAGGCTATTCAATTAGTAGCGGTTCATTATTACTGCCCTTATGGCTCTATCTGTATGATTTTCTTTTATTGGCTACCTAATTATTTGCTTATATTATGGAATGTAGTCTGCTCGGGAAAGTGAACAGAATAAGAATTTCATTGTGTGGTATTACTATGGATACGAAAAGAAAACCCTTGAGCCTGACAGTTGCCGTTTGTACCGATCACTTTTGAACAAACAAAACAGGCTCTCTTCTGTATTTCTCATGTAATTTGTCTTGGCTAAAATGTTTGAGAAGCGAGTCATCTAAATTTTATATTCACCCCAAAAAAAGTTGATTATCAAAAAAAAAAAAGATACATGTTGGTTTAGGATCTCTCTCTCGCTCTGCCTTGCTCCCTCACCTGTTAATTTGAATGTTATGTTTTGGAAGTTGTGTGTGTATATACAGTACTATCAATGGAGGAATAGGCACCTATCTGTTGCAAGGTGGTTTGGTGAGCATTGGCCTCAAATACATTGTCTTCTTCCTCTTCGCTGCTCCAGCCATCGGATTCTGGTTTCCGGATGCCTTTGCACGAGCGATCCAACAGTTTGGTTACAGTATGTTTCCTGGGGGAGTCAGGGGGCAGGGGAGGAGACCACACCATTTTTATTCTTCTGTAGGTAGGACCAGTTGAGATCATGCAAGGCTGAGCCTCCTTTCCCTGCGACCTTTCCACCTAAAATACAGTATACAACACCATGCTAAAATATCTATTGTTTATCATCTTTTGCTCTTTGTGAAGGTTTGGCAGTTGAAGGTTTTTTTTCTGCATTTTACAAAGACACTGCTCAGTTTGACCTGACAAAGCCAGACAGGGATTAACTACTAATTCGTTTATTATTTCAGTGGTGTAGTCGGGAAGAAATGCATTGAATTGTACTGGGATGTATGCAACTCTGTACAGCACAGGTGTCAAGCTCGGGTCCCCGGAGGTCGTAGAGCTTTGTATTTTCCCGATTCCTCTCCCCAGAACAAAGGATTAAAATGATTAACTTGTCAAAAAGCTCTGCAAGGAGCCTGAAAATGATCCTAATCATTTAAACAAGGTGTGTTTGGAGGGAAGCATCAAAAACACGCAGGACACCAGCACTCGATGACTGGACTTTGACATCTATGCTATAAAGTATACCTATACATAATGGTTCTCAAATGCGGTATGGGTACCCCTGGGGTACTTGAAGGAACTGCAGGGATCCTCTTAAAACAAACAAACATGCACAAATCCTTTTGAAATGATTATTGAATTAATGCAATGTTTCAGGAATATATAAGTTCATGAAACACATTTTATGATCAAGCATGTTATTCAATTTTATTATTTTAGAAACCCAGATTCTCCCATTATTAGAATGGTTTGACGCAACATGTCACATGCCACCTCTCCTTACTGGTCAAACTAATGATTCGTTTTTGCGAACAGATCTCTACTATGATCCCAAAAGAGGACACTTTAAGTTGATTTTGTGTGTGTGTGTGTGTGTGTGTGTGTGTGTGTTTGTGTTAAAAAGTAGTTATTCATAATTATTTCTTTTTAAAACAGGTCTTACACTTTATTATTTTTGTGGACAAATATTTATTAATAATTAAGTTAATTATTTATTTTTGTAAATTAATTATTGTATGTAATCATTTTTCTGTGGACAACTATTTATAATATTTTTTTTAATTAAGTTGTTTCTTTTTGATAACAAATCTCTTCTATGATCCAAAAGAGGAGGCTTACCTTTTTTTTTTTTTTAACCGAGAAATGCTTTGCACTGATTAAAGGGTACTGTTTCACAAACGGAACATCACTGAAAAAAGATTGAGAATCACTGTTCTAGTCTAGTGCAGGAGGTCACCGACTCCAGTCCTCAAAGTCACCTATCCAGCATGTTTTCTTTGCAACCCTCCTCCGAGGCACCTGATTTATATGATGAGTTCAACAGCTACAGTACTGTATAGAGCAGGGGTCATCAATGTGGTGCCTACAGGCACCAGGTAGCCCCAGAGGATCATATGAGTAACCCGCAGGCCTGTTCAGCAAAAAGCTTCCAAGTAATAGAACATTGTGATTTTCTAGGAATTTGACAAACAATTCTACATAAATAACATATACATTATATTTTACACTCATTTACATATTTAATACAGCTGTTCCTTAATTATTAACATGATTGACGTCTTCACGTAAACTGGTAGCCCTTCGTATTACTCAAGAACAAAGAAGTAGCTCTCAATTTCGAAAAGGTTGGTGATCCTTGTTATAGAATGTGTTCTATTGTGCTTGTTAAAATTGCAGCTGACTTGACACCTGACTGATAGCCACAAACACCGGCAATCACACTTATGGACGTGTATTTAATATGGATGGAAGCGGGACTACCTGGCGAAAACTCACGCAATAAAAGGGAGAAATGCATCCCTTCAGATGAGGGACCAAGATTCAACCCAGGACCTCTTAAAAGTGAGGCAGGTGATACTGACTACTACTGTACCACGCTACACCTATTGTAGTTTTAATCTAGTTTCTACATATTTGTAGTGGTAGGAGGAGTATAAATAAGGATTCAGCTTTCCCGATTTATTCAAGCGTCCACCTGCCCCAAAGTGGCTGTTTTATTCATTGCACTCCAACGCCTCTCTGTGGTGAACAGAGCGACTACAGCATGAAAACCAAAAACATTTTGGAGTAAGAATTGTGAAGGAAAAATCAAGTTCAGACTCGATTGTTCATGCAAACAGATATAGATCTACTAAGCAATTTGTTGGGTGTGCTACCCCAGATTTTAAACAAAATTATAAATAAAATGTACTTTCTGTATAAACCAAATCAAACATAAGATTGTTTGGATAGATTTTCTTTTCTGTAAGTTAGTACTATGTTTATGTTTCACTAACACTTTTTTTTTTTTTGCAACTTCATCACTTTAAATTTCATTGCCTTGCTAACTGTTGAAATCCATCAGCGCTGCCTCAAACAAAAAACGTAGCTAGTTAAATTCCAGATGCCACTTTATGCCTGTTACCAACAGTTCACACAATCTGCCAGCCTAATTTTTAGATTGATCGTTAATGACCGTCTCTTATGATCTTAGTGGCCTATCTACAAAAATGAATTGGATTTGTCATTTTTCATTCTAATTTATGTTAATCACTACACGTTTACTGTTTTTGTTTGTCTGTTGCAGAATTCACGCCCGCTGAAGAAAAAAAAAAAGCAAATAGAATATGACGTTTTGGAATTTACTACCTGTCGGAAGCTCCATGCAACATTTCAGTGACATTTAGTGACGGGCAACAAGCTTGATGAGAAGGCGTGCTGTCACAGCTCTCCTAGTGCACAGACAAATGGCCAAAGTATGCACCCAATAGAATTATGCACATGTTTACTTACAGACAACAAACACACAAACAGTTAAATCCCTCAAGTTAAACCCCTCAAAAATCAAACACAATGTTTGACTTTAGCTTATAAGACTTCAGCTCAGGATCTCATGTTCAGTAAGTGCTCGGGTTCAGAGACCATAGTAACAGTGATTGTAGAAAAGTGTATTATTTTTCTGGTAATTGAACATATTCAAATTGTAATAAAAAAGTGCTTGCA
Organism: Hippichthys cyanospilos; assembly: GCF_059441005.1. NCBI lineage: Eukaryota > Metazoa > Chordata > Actinopteri > Syngnathiformes > Syngnathidae > Hippichthys > Hippichthys cyanospilos. Next base: position 18,728,776 of record NC_142376.1, on the reverse strand, counting down.
ATTTTACAAATACGATTAATTCAATATTAAATTTCAATCATTGTACTCTGCTTGCTGGCACACCTATTTATGTCCAGCAGATCGACAAAATGAGATGAGGTGTCTGTATTGCTCTACAGTAACCCCTTTAAAATCTTCAACGGTCATGTTTTTACAATGGTATGACAATTAATGATGTTAAAATATTACTTAACACATGGAAAAAATAAATTAGTTTTACGTTATTTCCTAAGGGAATTTTTAAAACAAGAGCAACCTGGAAGTCAAGCAAAATCACACAAGTGTTTCTTTTTGACTTTGGCACTTCCATTGTGTATTCATACGCATTACCTGATTAATTGGCGTTTCATCCATTACCACAGTGAGTTGTCTTGGAGGGGGTGGTGGCGATGTGACCAAAACACCCGATTCATTAAACACACACTCTGCAATGGGCTCTAGAACAGCATTCAAGACAACCACAACATGACAGTACATAGTGATTTCGGGTCATGGCTGCACAAAAATCCTACCAGGGGGGTGCTCCACTGGCTTATTCATCATGGCATCAGGTGAGGAAGAGGCATCAGATGTGGTAACTGGAGCTGGCTGTTCAGCTAGTACAGCCTCGGTGCCCTGGGCCATGTTGGGTGGCGTGGGTGATTCGGAGTAGGTTAGTGGCAGGATGTCCCTGCAGATGGTGAGCTGCACTGTGCCCTCAGCCTTACGCAGAATATCCACCACCTTACCGTGGCTTAGTCCCGACACTATCACACCGTTCACCTGGTTAAACACAGTCAGGATTGATGTTTTGACCAAAGGCTGACAGAAAAATATTCCAAAAATGTTGTATGGGCAATCAAATTTTTTAATACCTCTAAAAGAATGTCTCCCACTCTTAACCTGCCATCCTGCTCAGCTACTCCACCAGAACAGATTTCTTTCACCCTGAGCATGCTGCCATTGGTCCCACCAACCAGAGCAAAGCCAAGGCCGCCTACTTCTGGTTTAGTAAACTCTACTTGCATAATACAACTCTGAAGGACAAAAATGTAACAAAACAACAGATCAGTTGTTATTAGAATGCATCATAAACTAATCGTTTTAGTCATTCGTCAAAGTGTTGTCATGCTAATGCCCCTTTTCCTCTGCACAGTAGCAACTAGGCGACAATTAACCCCTGGGTGTCCGGGGGATTTTTTTTTTCATTTTGTGAGAAAATAATATGTTAACAGATATTCAATGCTGCAGATTTCGCAGACGGAAAATGCAGATGCAAAGTTATCCGTTGCAAGAAATAAAACATTTTCGGGCAGTAGAATTAAAACTTTCCTGCAACATTTAGGTCTTGGACCAAAGCCTTTTGTCAACTACAAGAACCACAATGCAAAGCAAGAACTTTCCAGTCAGGGGAAGCCACTCAATAAAGTCATTGAAAGGCTTGCAAGTGTAATAAGTTGTCCGCTAGCGCCTACTAATGGCTTAGGGGTCTCAACACAAATTGCACACTATTGCACCCTGTTGGCGAGTTGTAATTGAAAGTACAGTATTACTGTAATGCAAAAATCTGAGGAAATGCAAGATAAAAAGTCCGGTTTTCAGTATGTCCTCAATTGACGATATCAACCTCCCGTTTGCAAGCTCATTGGAAAAACAAGTGCACTTTGTAAAACCGTGTTGAAGACATATAGAGTCTGAAAATTTCAAGTGAAATTGAAATAGTAAATGAAATTAAAATTTCTTGGTGTTGTAATTAATGCAATTGTATGTATGTAAATGTAATTAATGCAAAACTAAGTTGGAAACGAACTATGAACTAATATCCACTCAAAACATTTGAACAGCACAAATAATGTATAGTTCAGCATATAATAACCAACTTTGCCATTGTATTCAGAGGTTTTTGGAAATTAGATATGGTCATTGTAAATTAAAGAAAGTAAAGAAGCACAAGTGATTAAAAAAAAAAAAACTAAGATAAGAACTAACAAGCAAAAGTGTGTCAGTAAAAGGTGTTAATTTATGGAATGGATATGAAAAATATTGAATAAAAAGTCAAATTTGAAGCAAAACACCCCAAAACGAAATATGGTTTTTATCTAGTAAATTTATGTTAATCTCAAAATCTTTTCAAATTTATTTCAAGCTTCCAAAAAATAGTTCTTGAAAAGTGGGATTGATCCTGACTGATTGATCCTGATTAATTTTGCAATTGATTAGTTAAAAAAATAATCACTTGACAGCACTACCAAAAACATTTTATTTTAATGTGACAAGAACATTATCATTTTCATATTCGCATTCACATTTTTATTTGGAAAATAAACAAACTCTTTTAATTTTAAATGAAATACCCATAATTTTCTAGTAGCAGATTCTTGGTCTACTTGCTGTTTCCACAGGCAAAACCAGATCAATACTGATGTCTGGCCAACCGGGGTTCAAATGTGTCAAGTCACTAATTTTAAGAATATGTGACTGGTATTGAGACAATAAACAGACATGTTAATGCAGCATCATACATTAAATTGTTAAATAATTGGTTTGTTCGTGTTTTCCATTTGGTCTGACACATTTTTTTCTTTGTTATGTTTTTATTTGTTTGTTTGGTTTTGTAGTTTTACCAGCAATACTGGACTAGCAAGCGGAAAACCAAACTACCTAAAGCAAGATGGTACTATGAAGTGGAAAAGTGGCATTAGTGTTCTCATATTACCTGATGCACTAAAACCACAAAATGATAGTAAGTTAGTTGAGTTAGTTAGTTAGTAAGTTAGTAAGTTAGTTTGTTAGTTACAAACAGAGGAGGAACACTTACATCCTGCTGTTCAGCCACAGACATACATCTGAAGCTGCCAAGAGTTCGACTAACAACCTCAACTGCAAGGAAAAAAAGAACAGCAGATTTGGTACAGTATGAATCAGCAGGAAATGTTGACAAAAGTACTTGCATACAAATACAGTATTGATTGGGCCCATTTGATCCAGGCTAATTAAAATCCAAAGTCCAGCACGTCACACAGCCTGAGAAATTCTTCATTGATTTGAACCAATTAAATTGCGGGGACGGCACCAAAAAGAAACAAAGCAATATATACCTATCTGCGCCTCAGTCAGTCTGAATTTGGGTGTTGATGGCCATGCACCTCTTCTATGACAGGCGAACAAGACAAGGTCTTTTCAAAATGACGCTGACAACTGTCCGCCTACCTGCTGCGCACACTGTGACCAAGCAACTCAATCGCCTGCATTATAGACCACCATAGACCAGGACTGTGTATATGAGCGTGCATTTGAGTGTATGTGTGCTGTGTGTGTTTTCAGAATGCTGACAGATAGAACTTTAGGAAAGATTAATAATTAGCAAGCCTCTGGCCTCCACTGGTGTATTGAACTGCACAGCTCTTGGTATCACACACAAACACATTCTCGTGCGCGCGCACCTATGCACACATACACACCTACACACACACACACACACACCTCACTCTGCCAACCAAGCTCACACAAAGCAAAAAGAATGTGCTGATGAGAAGATACGGTGGGATGATATAGATAAACAGAGCATCTCACCATCTTCCGGAGGTGATTCTTTGTCAGGAGAGACAGGCTCTTCAAAACGAGCAAAGAACTTCCTATCCTTTTTCCAGTCAAACAGACCTGCAAAAAGAAGTACCCAAAATAAGGATCAGCGACATAATGACCTCGTTCCATTTTGATGATGGTGGAACTTAAAATGATGATTTCGCTAAACAAAAATATATGTGGCGTTTTGGCATCTATGTTCCGAACAAACGCTCCCTCATGTTTGTCCTTAGGTTTGCTGAAGCAGATGAAATCATCTCATAAATCTTTCACGGGCTCCTCACCGTTCCATTTAGCCTTGGGCGTGACGGGCTGGTCATCTCTGGAACACAGGAAACACACCAAAAACGGAGCAAGTCAGTGAGGGTTTGGTATCCGGTTTTTGCTTTCTTTTCAATGTGGCTTGCAAGTAGGCACGAACCTCAGAATTTTGAGTTTAACTTTACGCGGGGCTATTTCACAAGCTTTTACAGCATCATCCAAGGTCATTCCCAGAGTGCACCTGCCGCAGATGTAGAGGATCTTGTCATTGGGTTGCACACTGCCTTCTTCGCTGGCCGGGGAACCTGGCACCACCTCCAGACAATAAATGCCTTGCCATTTGCTGCCAATGCCACCGGTCAGTTTAATGCCTGGAAGAAGCAGCAGTTGTAAGGTTGAGACGTAAATACAGTTTCCAAACCACTGTAATGGCTCCCTTAAGATCAAATCAATTGGTATCAGGTGCTTAATTTTCAAAAGGAAAAACGATGCGCTGATGACCCCAGGGAAAAGGTTTAGTTTTTGCCACGTGAAGAGTCATATCAATAAAATAAGGATTGGCATACTGTATTTTTTTTGAGGTTCTTTGATACACTTGATTATTGTTTTCAGTTTTAGACTATCCTGTAACCTGTATAAAAGCTGGATAAAGTAGTTACCAAACGTTGAAAATTGATTTATATTGCTTTTTTTCTTAGTCAGCGCTGTGAGGGGGGTGTGAAAGGTTTTCTCTTTCCTGGAGGGACTTTGCAAAATATAATTGAGAAGCACTGACTTATGTACGGTTCGTGAAACTGTGCATACTGTACTAGAAAGCACTGGTAAATAGACTGCTTTGAATATTTTATTGAAGCGAAAGTTAAAAAAAACAAAAAACAGGCAGAAATAGAATTAAGACTTTTTTTTTTTTTTACTGGAAATTATATGATTCCGATTCCAACTTTTTTTTTCTTCCAAGTTAGAGCTAGCCAGCATTGTCTCAAGCTTTAATGCCTAAACTTTGCTAATGATATTGGCTAATGATAAACATACACCTTAAACATACAATTTATTTATTCATATTAGGCAGACAATGATAGAACATCGGAAGCACAACATGTAAGACATTCCTGTAGTTAAGTAAAGCTGCAACCCTATTATGACAATTTAAGAAGTGTTCAGAAACTTTGGGAATAAAAGTTAAAAAAAATAAAAATAAAATAAAACTCAAACTAATCTGCGTCAGTAAATTACAGATGCCAGAAAAAAAGTTCAGTGAAAAAGTGGTTTTACATTGCTACTTCCCACCACTGTTAATGATTAAGCACTCTCTGAACGTGGGCTGAGCAGGTAGTGGAAACGGTACCTTGTGTTTCTTGGTTTTGACAATGGATAGTGAAGATGAGCGGCGACAGAAAATGGATGAATAAACAATGATACCAACTACAGCTATAGTAAGCTGAGACTGTGACATGCCGTTTATTAGGAGCACTGAGCAGAATAAGAAATTAACCCAAAACCCAATTGAAACCCGCAAGTCTTCAGTTAACCTAACTTCATGTGTCTGGACAATGTGAAGAAGCCACTTGAAGTGAAATGTCCCTGTTGTGAGATGTCAACTAGAAGCACACAGCGCTGCACTACAAAGAAAAACAAAGTGGTCCTACCGAGCTGTCCCGAAGGTGTCTTGTAGAGGACAATATCAGGCAGGCTGTCACAAGAAGGGGGAGCCACCAGGTTGGTAACAGCCCTGCCCAGGGTCATACTGAGTCTCCTGGGAGAGGACCGGAGAATCGTCATGGCAACCTCATCTGCCACATTGGTAACGTCATGTCCATTTACCTGGAGACGATTGAAACATAAAAAGAATCAATACAGCGACTGATGCCTTCTGACAAATGGACATTTACAGTAATAAGCCGGTCTCCAGCTCTGAGGCGTCCGTCTGCCTTTGCAGGGTTGTCCAATATTTCTTGTATGTAGTAGCAGTTATCCAGTTTGCTTCGAGTGATGGTGAAGCCAAAGCTTCCGCTCCTGGACTTGGTCAGAAGGACGGTCAACTCAAATTCTTTTACCAAACCCTGCAAGGCACCAAATGAACAACCAATGACACACAAAAAAAACAGTACTATTACGGATGGATGAATGAGTTCCACAGCATACTCAAATGATTCAAAATTTAGTTCTTTGTTGAAACAATATGAGGTGACTACAAAAGTGTATTGGAGATCAGCCAACAAAACGACCTTTCTTCTACTCTCTTCTTCGTCCTCTTCATCATCCTCCTCATCCTTGCTTTCCTTTTCATTCGTCTCTGGCTCTTCCCTCCGCTGCGCATGACTCTGGGCAGATGCAGATACAGTAGTGGGTGGAAGGGTAGAAGGAGTAGTGCTGACATAAGGAGGCGTTGAGGAAAGGATCTGCGTTGTGATGGGGCCGGCTGGCAGAACAGGGTTTTGAGGGAGCCCTGCAACAGGCTGGCTCTTTTTGGAGAGGACTTTGCATTGCTGCAGCGGGTAGTGCTTGGATTTGGATGGCTGTGTTGTGAGCGGCTGAGACGGGTATGCCAGAGCACAAGTGGTCAGCGTGTCAGATGACAGGCTTAGAGGTGACATGGTAGTATTTGGGCTCTGTGAGTTGAAACTAGAGGTTTGAGAAAAAATTGTTGGCTTGTTGGAACTCAACTGAGAAGGATGAGATGGGGAGATGGAAGTCTCTTGGAAATTTGAGGAAGTTTTCAAGGCTGAGGTGCAGGGTCCAACAGACAGCGTGTTGGAAGTCTGAGAAAAACTGGACGAAGTGGTCTGGGTCTGCGAACTGAGAATTGTGAGGTTTGATAATGACGTTTGAGTGGCCTGATTGGACTGAAAATTTTGTTGAGGTTCCAGGGTGGAACTGATGGTCAAATACTCCTCATCTGCCATGATAGTTAATCCATTTCCCACAAGGCAGTAGGTCACACTTCCATCTGCCTCCTCTCGAACACCACTGCAAAGAAAAGAGAATCCCTTTCATCCTCGACCAAAGAGAGGATTCGGTTTGATCACCAGAATCATTTTGGGAAACTTGATCCAGATTAGAGGTGCAACAATCAATCGATGATTTATCCACAATCAAATTAATCAATTAATCACTTAGAACACAGGTGTTAACCGCATCATTTTATGTGGCCCGCGAAATGCTTATTTGACTTCAGGTTTCGAGCTAAAATATACAATCGCAAGTTGTATTCAAATTTTACAAATTTGGGGGGGGGGGAAAACAAGCATTTTTTGACTCAAATTCTGTTTTGAACTGTTTTTACCGGCCTCTATTTTCAAAACAATGTAAATGCAGTGAGTGACACACTTAAAATTTATTTGACTTAACAAAGAAACAATAAAAACAAAGTCTCCCACAATAATGATGATTTTGTCACCACTTACTTAGAAAATTTAAATTTTCCAAAACTTCTTAATTTTAGCCCGACAACAGCAAATGAACTTCTATTTTTGTTTTTGTCCTTTGTGAAAGTAGACTGATTAGCATTGTTTTGTATCAAAGTAAAATATTTAAAAATGCAGACGTGTGCTTTTATTTTGGAAATCGACGAGCAATATTTTAGCCTTTTTTGTGACGTTACTAACCAAATCAGCCAAAAATAATTGTGACTGCATTTGCTGCACTGTTACTTTGAAGAAAAGCCCTGTATTTAAATGAAAGGGTATTTTATTTTAATTTGAATAATTGATTAAGTACCAACATAATCAAAAGATGAATTGATTATTAAAATAATCAGTAGTTGCAGCCCAAGTCAAGAGTAAGCAAACAGTCAACAAGGACTGCAGACAAATCAATGAAGTGATCTGCTCTGTTATTTGTTCTGCAGTTTAATGCGGTACCATCTCCCAGTTGCTAAAAAAAAAATGGTTGTGATGATCAGGATGTAAAAAGTTAAACGGTCTTGAATTGTCAATCAGGAAAAGCGTTTACCCTTGGCATTGGCAAGATTCATCCCCCAGAAAACAAAACACAAAAAATACCCCATGCATTTGATGGATGACAAAAATGTCTGGGGGGGTAAAAGGCCAATTTTGTAAACGGAGACTTTTAAAACCTTCCAGAAATATTTACAATATGATTCTGTCTACCTGGCATAAGTGGAGTTTGAAGCAGCCTTAGGGAAGACGTCAAAAATTGCGGATGAACTTGTTGCAAATTCCTCCTCCCCATCCTCACTTGTCTTTATTGTTTCTACTTCCTGTTGTTCTTCTGTTTTCCTGAGAGTAAGCTGTGGCTCTTGAAGAGCAGGTCGAAAGCAGACTGGAGGTGAGACGGGCGATGTGGGAGAAGCGGGAGAGGCGGGCGAGATTGGTGACGTGGGAGAGGCTAGGACGGGAGGTGAGCCTGCTCGGGGTGAAGATGGAGGTGTCTGTTCGCCTTGCACTTCTCTCTCTGGTCCTTCAAAGACCCTTGGAACTGCCGGAGGCTCTGGGCTTTTCTCGCCCGTGTCGGTCAGCTCGTCATTGAGGGCGAGAGGACGACTTTGAGCAGGTACGTCGACATCAAACTGAAATTTAAGAAGCTGGCTGTAGTCGTCTCCTAGACGGATGTCCAAAGACCGGGATCGGGTCTCCCTGGTGGGTGCAGGACTCTGACAGAAAAAGAGAAGTTGAGAATATTCTGGGCAATTAAATTCTGTTCAAATGAGAAGACAATACAAACATTTTATTCAAAACATAATGTTCTTTGCAGCCCCAGCAGTCTAATATTGTTAATATTCTTTTTGAGGAATATGACTTAGGCAGCATTTTTATTCATCTCAAGGGGCGGCCATTTTCCCACTTGCCATGGACTGAGAATGACGTCACAGTTAGTCAGGGCCCAGGTATCAAAAAATCATGGCTCGGCTTGTGAATCTCACAGGCCCAAACTCAGAAGACGGATAAGATACAGATACACGTTGACTCACCAGTGTGTTCTCATCAGCATCGTACAGCACTCCGGGACCGGGTCGACAGATCAAGAGACGAACCTCCGAAGGGGCACCTCGTAGCAGGAACAGTACCCTCTAAAATGGCAAAGATGTCATTCGGGAAAGTCTTTGTGACCTGAGATGTACTTCAGTGTTTGTGTGATGGTAATTCCTTGTCAGAACACACTGAAACACTGTGACACAACCAGCTTGCTATTTTGGATAGCATTAGATTAAAAGATTAGTGAACCAGTGTAGCCAAGCTGCACCCCCTGGGACTGATGCCCATTCACAATTTTTTTTAAACACGCAAGCTTGATTCAGCATGTTGTCATCCGCTGACATATATGAACAACATGAACATTGCTACATCTGCTAAGCAAAACAGATGTAGATGTTATTTCCCCATTCCAATAATTAGATGCGTGCAAACATGAGAACGTGCAGGTGTTACGCCACACGACACCACACCACAAAGCTCGAAAAGTTCAGTTTTGCTTTCATACCCTCATTCCATACGTTTCACCCAGAAGAGTGAAAGGAAAAACCTGGGAAAAGGCCAACATTTGCTTTTGGAGGGGGGTTTGAACATATGGCCTTAGGGAGGCTGTTCTCCGAATGCAACAGATCCAACCTTAGTAAAAGATGGTTCGAGGATGATTTTTTTTTTTTTTTTTCATTTTAAACTATTTGATGTTTTACACAAATTTTCAGACTGATGACATTGCATCACAAGTTCAACCAACCTGGTAGGATAGGTCCTTGACAGGCTCTTTGTTGACAGACAGAATGATGTCTCCTACTCGTAAGAGACCACTTTCGTGGGCCGGCTGTCCCGGAAATAGACGCTTGATGCGGACCACGCTGCCATGGTCTTGCCCCGAGTTGAGTTGCGAAATGTTAAAGCTGAAGCCTAGACCTGACAAATTCTTCTTCAGGATCACTTCGTGGGTGTTTTCTAAGAAAAAGGTTAGGAAGAGTTCAATCCCAAAGACGTAGACTTACATTTTTTTTGAAGACATGCAATTCCAAGTACTTCGATTTTTTTGCATCTTTTTCAAGGTGCTTGGCTATAGCAGGGTCAAAAAACGGCTAAAGTAATTGATTACTTTAGGTAATTGAGCACAAATAACAGCAATAACAGCAAGCGATGGTCAAGGTATGTAGAAGCCGTGAAATGTGTTTTTAACTAGACTTGAATTGTGAATGGTCTCAGGGGAACAAGGCATCGTAATTCCCGGATGACTCTGACAGCCACCACAATGTAACTGTCAGATGACTCACGGTCACCTCAGGCCTGTGTGTGCGTGCGTCTCTAATACGCTTCTTGTTTTTTCTTTGGTGAGCGCACACACTCACCATCAGTCACAAAGCTGTAGTCTTTGGCTCGGCCACTCAAGGTTGTTTCCAAGGAGACCTCAGTCCTGGAGGGCTGAGTCTGTGATGCATTGTGGATGGTGGGCGGGAGGGGGGAGTCGCTTCTGGGCTCTAAGACGACTGTTGGTTCCCTCTCCAGGAGCAGGTTCACAACCTATTAGAACAGTTTATTAGTCAGCACTTTGTGTACCTGTTTCTTGCCTATAATGTGTGATGGCATTGTTACAGGTGAGCTGTGTGTGTGGACAAGCATGGAAGTTGGGGGGGTGAGTGTTGGTATTGAGAAGTAAGTGATGCATGCGTGTTGAAGTGGCGTACCAAATAAAATCAAATGAATTACAATAAAAATAAAACAACTGCCGGATTGTGAATACGTTCTGTCTTTTTTTTTCCGGCTACAATGCTCCAGTTTGGTCATCGTTCGATGGCCGCTACCCCAAGAGCAACTTAGAAACTACACTCAGGAGACAGCAACATGAGTGAGCCACACAGGCTGAACCTTGCCCTCTAAGAAGTTCAGTATTGTGGTGGAGGGTGGGTCGGGGTTCCGAAGACTCTAGAAGAGTAAACGGCCGCTCTCAATGCTCTGGCACAGAGTATTTTGTGTTTTGTAAAACAAAATAACATTTGTGCTGACAAAGAGACGTGTGCCGGCTCAGCCTCCATACTATGGCTAGGAGATCACTGGGCATGAGTTTTTATTAAACACATTCATATACTTTATTTAGGTATGTAAAATGTCCATCAAGGAGCAAATACTACTTTGAGGAATTCACTTGCCACGTTGGGTTTCCAGTCCCCATTAACCACATAAAACAGGGAACACTATACTATATACCCAGTAAGTCTAGTTCTGTTAGTCTCTAGAGCAGTGCTTCTCAAACTTCTTTCAACCTCTGTGAAATTTTTATTGCCAAGTACACCCTTATCAGCTCAAAGAATTTTTGATGGGAATTAAAAAAAACAAAATGTGTTGTTCAATCCGTGTCTAGTTTGTTAAATGTTGAAATTACATTTCTGGTGGTATCGCTCAGCGAATCTCTTGAGAATCTGCTGCTCGAATGTACGAGTCCATGTATGTTTCTGCATGCATGTTGCAGTGTGTATAGATTTGTATGCGTGTAAGTGTGTGTGCTTGCCAACCTCCTCAGTCCGCTTCAGGCACTCAACAGCTTGTTGGTGTGTCACGGCCCTCAGGTTGGAGCCGTCAACCTCCAGCAGTCTGTCACCTGTCATATGCAAACACAGCAATCTCATCATTGCCATCATTAGCAGCATCAATGCATCAATGTGTGTGTGTGTGTGTGTGTGTGTGTATGCGTGCGTGTGCATGTGTGTGTTTGACGGACATATCAACAAATCTGAGGTGATCCTGGTAAGTGGAGCATGAACAAGCAGAGATATTCTGTCTCTGTGTCCAAATGTATGCAATGCATACATACTACATATGACTGACATCATAAAAAAATATCAATATCAATTAGAAAAAATAACAATATTATGTGAGGTACTTTGTTCACCACCTATGAAAAAAATTACCAATTTGAATGCGTCCATCCTGCTCTGCAGCACCTCCAACAACCAGACTTTTGATGTAGATGCCGCCATATCTCACGTTTGTGTTGATTCCTCCCTTTTTATGAAAACATGATTAGCTAATGCCACGCAAAGTTTTGTTTGCAGAAAAAAGTAATGCAGCTGAGAAATCACAAAGCTTTAAAAGATACACTTTTTTTTTTTTTTTTTTTTTTTTTTTACTCACAGCAACACTAATGCCAAGACTCCCGCTGCTCTTCTTTAGCTCCACCATAAACCTTTCCCCAGTTTTTATACTTAAGATAGAGGAAGACCTAGAACGCATGTCCTGCATATATGGAGGAAAACACGTTATTTGAAAAAATGAATTTAATTTTTGAAAACAGAGATTAACATTTTCAACTGAAAGTGACACTTTGCATGAATGCAAACTACTTTGTTAAACTTCAACGATATTTAAATAAATTAATAATCAAACCACAGGTATTCTTTAATCGCTACCTTTGAGGTGACAATCTAATTTGATATATTATTAAAAAACAAATTAAGAGCTTGGTGGTAATGTTGTGTTATGAAACACATGAAAGCCCGTTCACTGATTGCAAGTTTGCAATGCAGAAAAGTGACATAAAATGGATGTTTGATAGCACTTTTTTGAGACTTCTGATACCAGTACGAGTACCATATTTCTCAGAGTACAGGTCGACCTCGCTTATAAGTCGACCCCCCTCCTTTTATGCTTCAGTTTGGGTGAATTTTACAAAAACGCGAGTATAAGTCTACCATAGACCATGGCTGTCCAATTATAACACATGGTGTGTGTTATTAAAATGACAAATGTAAGTAATTCTAGACGCATTTCTTCATCGTATATAAAATAATAACAACATGTTGCAGTCATGGTTGGGGTGGAAATGAGACAAGTGCGAGGCAATGTACACGTGCGCATAGACGCAAATGATGAAACTAATGCTTTAAAGTTTCAGTTTTTTTGACACACCTGAAAATTAATCAAAAAGTCCGGAAAAAAAAAAGCCATAAAGGTCATCATCACGATCTGACACGGCAAATAGCGCCTCCCATTTAACTCACGGAAGTCCTCTCTTTCCTGCTCGTCATTCAGCCAAGCATCCTCATTATTGCACAGGTAGTCATCTTCGGACCCATTCAATTTGTTTGAAATAGAGGTCTTTGTAGATTTACTGATCATCTTACTCGGGATGTTCTTTACCCAAATGATGCCTGTTGTGAGATCAGAGCGTGGAAGGTTGCCCTTCACTGTTTCTCCGCCCACCTGCCGACATACATGCCGGCTTGCTCAAGTGCACATCCAAGGTCTGAAGGCGAAAAGTCAAGCCATCTTTTCCTTTTCATAATGCGTCAAAGTCTGCCGGAAATTATCCACGCAGTCTTGTTGTTGACAAAAAATAGGCAGTAAGGCAGCAATTCACAAAAGTGCATTTTTTTTGACATTCTGTCCAAAAGCTCTCAAACGGATACATACTAAATCAAATTAGCAGATTATATAATCACATGATGCAGTATATATAATGACATGATAGTACTTTTTTCACATTCAAATGAATGTTATTCAAACAGATATGTGGACAAAAAAATGGGTCTGTTTTGAGTAATGCATTTATAAGTCGACCCCCCTAATATAGGGGTTAAAAATGATGAAAAAAAAAAAAAAAAACTCAACCAGTACTCTGAGATATACGGTCCTCAAATCTTGAGTAGTCATCAATATCGATACATGTACCAGTACTACTGGTACTTATGATTACCCTCCGCCGCATATGTCAGTACTCTAAAATCTTAGGGTCATGGTTATGAACAAGCACAAACTGTTGCTTTGTATGCTTTCATTTTTTAAATGTAGTAAGTCCAAGTAAAATGTTCTTGATTGGATCAAATGTTCCTATCACCCGACTGCTCTAAAAGGACAGTGGAAATTATTGTACTAACCTGTGCATCATGTATTCGAACCACGGGTATGTGAAGCTTCCTGTTTTGTTTGGGCGTGGCCATGCTTGACAGAGTGATGGCCTCCTCCAGTTCATCCATGGCATGTCGGTATTCTGTGCCACTTAGGGTGGTCTGAGAGCCAAAGCTTCTTTCCAATGCCAAGCCCAGTGTGCTTTGGCAAAGGGAGTTCTTGCTGTCTTTAAGACACTCTGGTCATGGAGAAAAAAACAAAATCGCTTTGACACAAAGTCTAATAAATTTCTCAACATTAAAAGCCGGGTTTAATAGCTTCACGTTACGTTTGGGCTGAGACACAATGAGCTCCACTTCCTCAGGACTACTCTGTAAGATGGCAGCAGCATCGCTAAATGTTACTCCTTCCAAACTGGTCTTATTTAGGGAAATGAGACGTCCACCTGCAACAAAAACAACAACAAAAATCATTTTCAACTCCTTTCAACCAAAGCAAGGTGCATGTGTTTTTAAGTCATACCCGGTTTAATCCGTCCATCTTTGTCCGCAGGTCCGTCCGGCACAATGGAAGCAATGAATATACCAAGGTCGAGTTTACCTGTATTGTCCTCGCCTACTATCACAAAGCCTGCAACGAGAACCGCAGTAGAGTCAGACAAAAGTCCTCGTTTAAAGTATTAGTTAAGTGTCTCTTCTAATGAATTTTACATGACTGCTGATGACTAAGTGCTCTATGGAAAACTTACCAAAGCCAAGTTTGGGATCCTTCTTGAGGGTTACACAGATAATTTCTCTCTCTGGTGGAGACCTAGTGGGTGTGTCAACTGTAAATTTTGAACAAAAAAGACAAATTGACTACATGCTGTAAAGGTTGGCTCTGACTGATGCCACCTCTAGATGTGAGGGTTAATCATAACAAAAACTTTACACCTGTTCAATGAAATGATGAAAAAGCCCAGACAGTAGTCATTGTTGATATCGCTTAAAAATAAGAATAAACTAATGAAAGGTTTATAAATTTCAGACTGACTCTACACTCCTTCTTCTGCCAACAACACCAAGATCATTTTCAACAAGCAGAGCACAATAGTTATGCTTTATGCCAAGTAGTCTGGCGTTGTATGCAGTGTAAATCTGTGCAGGCGACCGAGTTTTGGTATTTTCGCAGATTTGTGCAAGAAATCATTGCTTGCCTGTGTTCATGCCTACAATGACATAAAAAAACATTTTGAAAATTAAAAGGTGATTTATGTTGTTGTAGGCATAAACACAGGCAATTTGTTTTTCTGCTAATTATAGCAGGTTCTGTCATTCCCTATAAAAGTCATGCATGAGGCATGCTGATAGTTCTATACATGCTGGAAGAAGGCACTGATGTGCATATTTTATGTGAAATTTCTCTTCTTTTCGTGTTACCCCCATTTTGTTTTGTTAGTGTTCAAGTAGAAGTAAAACATGGGGGTAAAGTCATCAATGTACAGTTGTTAGCAATGTTCACCTCGTATAGAAGACGAAGTATCTGAGTCTTTCTGCAGCGAGACACTGGACATCATTCTTGGAATTGACTCTGGTGTACTTTAAAAAAAAAAAAAAGCAAGAAGCAAAAGCAAACAAAAATATAATTTTTCAAAGTGACGGATAAGGATGTCAATCCTATACCATTATTGTCATTACCTCCAGTAGGGACGTTCTTTCAAATCCCTGAGTTCTCCTATTTCCGGAGGCTCCTTGTTCAGCTGCCGCCTCATTTCTCTCTGATGGCGGAGTCGAGCCTCCATCTTGGCACTCAGGTCCTCGCAAGATTTGGACAGCGGATCCGGCTGACCCGGGGCTAGACCGACATGGTTAAGCATGCCCTCAGAGCATGAGATCTGCTTCAGGTTCAGGTTACAACCCGTATAGACAGACATGTTTTCATCTGGGGGGCGGAACAACGTGGTTGGGTTGGTGTCACTTTAAGAGCATTTATTGGTCTGCTCTTTCTATATTACATTTTCTTTACCTGGCATCATACTGTGGTTGAGTTGCCGTGATGTCATCTCGCTGTGAAACTTATGCTGTGCAGAGCAAAGGTTGAGGAGGTATTGTGCTATTTTCGAGCTCTCTGTTATAAAAATGTGCTTTTTACCACTTGGTCCACCACATTCAATGATCAGTTTACGGCGCTGGGAATGGAAACAAATTATACTGTATAAATAAATCACACAAGAATGCATTTGACATTGTTTAAATGCAACAATGCTCAGAAAACCAACATTTACTGTAGTCAAGTGCTTGTCAGTGCAATCCAACAAAACCACATGTTTTTTCTTTTGTAGAGATATCATTTGTTCCCCCCAAATACAAATAAAAATAAATGCAAATAAATAATTAACCGTATACGCAGGGAAGTCATTCCAATCCGAATGAATCTGTCCCTCAATACGATTCTCAATGAACAGAAATTTAACTCTGAATTCAAATTCAAAACATTTAACAAACAATGTTAAATGGACACTATTAATTTTCTAAATGTAACTCCTGAAAATTTGGGCTTATTTCTGCAAGTAGATCCAAATCAAAGTTTAATAATGTACTGCAATGATACACAAATTGTCATTTCACATTGCTCTGTTAAATCAAATTGTCATTTCACATTGCTCTGATAAATCAAATTGTCATTTCACATTGCTCTGATGTCATCACCTATTCTTGCATGACGTGGAGATTCCTATGATGTATTGATCAGTAGTACCTTTTTACAGGATGCTGTTAATTTACGAAATGTTCTTTACCCCAGTGGAAATGGAGTCTGTTTCCCGCCAGAGGAAGCGCCTGGTGACGGTCCGGACCTGATTTTTCATCTCATACACAGTGATTCCTTTGGCACAGACTCCCAAAACCAATTCACCAATCAAAGGTCTTTTTTCTCTGCCCACTCGGTGGAACATGACCCCGTACTCTGGCAGTTGCTGTGCAATCTGATCAGAAGCAAAATCGGAGTTAATTGGTTAAAAGCAGTATTAATATCAGGTCATTGTGGCATGGAATGCACAGAATTCCGAAACAACTACACACTTTGAGATACTCGATTTCCGCCTCCTCAGCTCCCATCGGGGCATGCCTCGCATGCAGTCTTGGCAGCTCATCCTTCACGTTCGGCAAAGCCAACTTCTCAAGCATTCTCTTTGACACGTAGTGCTCGGGCTGGTAGTAACTCTTGCCATACAACTTGGAGAAACAATACATTGATATGACAACCACGGCCAAATGGTAAAGGAGAATTGTTCTTGTTCTTCACCTCTGGCATGTAATCCCCAAACTCAGCCTGCAGAGCAAGGGCGGCCAGGAACAAGCCCGTTTCCTCATTGCAATATGTGCGATCCTCTAAGATATCCTTCCGCATCTGCAAGTAGTACTGGTGGCGAGTCAGTCTGTGTCTGGAGAAGAGAGGAAGCCGGTTGCAGTCTGCAAGCAAGAAGCAGAATCTGTGCAACTGCACCACACTCAGTACTTACAGAACAAAGGCGATATCGTCCACAAAAAATTTGACTCGAAGGAACACCAAAAAGGAAAGTATTTGCCCTTTTTTCCAACTGTCAGGAGCTACTTTGGAGATTTTTGTTTCGTGGTCCAAAAAAAAATATTCATCATCTGCACAATAGAAAAGAGATGCTTTAATTATGATGGAAATAAATGACTTTGTTTGTGCACAATCTTTAAAAGGTGGGGGAAAAGTCACACTCAAAAGATGTTACAGCAACTGCACAAAAAAATATTTTACAGTCTAGATATTTATGATTTAGTTTTTTAAAATAAGATTAATTAATATATTTAAACATTCAATTTAATAGTAATTTATTTACATAGAGTTTCATTGAAATTTTAAACCCTGGGGAAAATTTTTACCCAAAGAAAAGCATATGAAAAAACACTAGGAGGCTAAAATATTGTATAGATTGTCAAAACATGACAACTTTTAATATTCCAAGCTACCATCCCATCTAAATGTTTGCAAACGTGAGGTTGAGAAGGTATCAAATTCCGCCCATGTCGGATAACCTTTAAAGTTGGTAAAATGGTAAATGGACTTTCACTTATATAGCGCTTTTCTACCTTAGGTACCCAAAGCGCTTTACACTAACTAGTCATTAACCTACTGATGACGCAGCATCAAGAGCAACTGGGGGTTCAGTGTCTTGCTCAAGGACACTCAGACATGGTCTTGATGGTCAGGGGATTGAACCCACGGCTTTTTGGCTGGTAGACGACCACTCTACCACCTAGCCATGCCGCCCACAATTTTTTAGGTGAGATTAAATTGAGATTAATTTAATCAATTGATTACAGATCCTAAATAATTATTCTCAATATTTTAAAGCTCTTTGCACTACTATGTATAACATTATTAATGTTTATTTGTTTCATGAGGAATAACTTACTTACTGCCTCAAGGGGAACAAAATGTAATTACTTGACTATCACTGATTTTACATATCAACATTTCTACTAAATGTACAATAATAACTTGTACCATCAAGAAAGGCAAGACCAAAGTAGAAGTGCTCCACGAGGTTAGCGTGAGCCACCACCATGTCAAACACATCCCTCGCACGAGACTTGCTATCGCAGCGGACCATCACGTACTGTCCACTCGGGAGCACCACCGTCACTTCCCTCTGAGATGAACACAAGCGGCCCTTTCTCGACTGAACGGAAAACGCACAAGGTTAACGCCGGTGAGATTCAACATGAGAGTTTGTCCTTTTATCAAGATTATAATGTTTGCATTTGAATCGGATAGATATTCTATTTGTTTATGTTAAAAATATGGTCAGCTGTTTTACCACAATGGATCCTGGAAGCTCAAGAACAATTGGCTGTTCGTCAGCCATTCGGATAAACTCGGGACCTAAAGCCTGGTAATGAAAAGAGCAGATGATGACAATAGTCGTATTAATAAATATATGTGGATCACACGTTCTTGTAATATTCGTAAATCTAACTCCTCATATGCATAACCCACATTAGCCTTGTCCATGATCCTTACATGACTGCAAGAGGCTCGCAAAAATAGCTTTTCCAAATGTTTATGTTTGTCTGGATTAAAGCCTTTTTAACATGCACGTACAGTATGTTAGTCTATGAGCTGGTTTTATAAGCTTATGTGGTCTTACCTTCGCTTTCCTCTGGCTCAGGCTAATGGAGGACTCGCTGAAGGTGATGGAAGGACTGTGAGACCTGCCCGATGTCTTGGGAGAGACGTCGTGGTGGGGGCTCCGGCCGAGCCAACTGCAAGTGCTGTCCCTGTGACGAGCCCCTCGCGGGAGCCTGAGTTGCGAGAGGGATGAGGAGGGCGTGCAAGTTGAAAAGATTCAAGGTCAAAGTCAGCACAGACACGCATGCACGATAGCTAAAATGGGATGCAGCGCTTGCCTCTCCAAAGATGACTGGTACAAAGTTGTGGGCGAGCTTCTCGGTCGATGTTTCCAAGATCTCTGAGGTAAACACCCCGGAAGGACGGCTATAAGCAGAGCAACACAAAAATAATTATTGAGAAGATTCAATAAAAACAACCGATCTAAAGTGGGGAAAAACAAATCATAGAAGAGGACAAAAAAGAAAATGTCCCATGTCAACATTTTCGAACACTTTGCTAAATTGATCACAAATACAGTAGCTAAAAAAATGATGGAATTTGGACATTATGTTGCTCCTTCTAGGAACAAGCGGTGCCAAGAGTTCAATGTATGAGTGCTTTTTTATATACATTTCACAAAAGCTTGATTAATTACTGTCAAGCAGCATATTTTTAATCATGTTAATCTCATTTTTAATCTCAAGCATTCTGGTTTCAGTATGCATATTAGATCAGTTTTTATGCATCGGGTTTCTTGGAACATAAAAACTGATCTATATGATTAAAAATATGCTGCTTGCCAGTAATTAATCAAGCGCTTGTAAAATGTATATTAAAAAAAAAAAAACACTCCTACTTTGAACTCTTGTCACCATCATACCTGTTGGGAGTTGGAAAACAAAGTCAATCATATCCTGAATTGGACACTGATCAGCTGTCATTGTGTTTGGCATTATATGGTGTTGTGGAATGGAGGGCACATTCAGGGACAGAAAGAGGATGAGAAAGAGCCTGTGAGAGTTGTCGGTCCGGTGAATGATAAACGTAACTTTTAAAATATATCCTGATGGCATCTTTGATCAAAGTTGAGTGGGATGCATGTTTTCTAACAAGGCATTTGGTAACCGCAGAAGCATCTTATATGTAAATTTAGTTTAATTCATAAATGCAAAGCACCCAGCCTCGACTGCAGGATTAGCTAACGATAACGTCAAAAACTCTTATGTAGTGTGCCGTAGAAAAGGTCTTTGCCCAACTATACAATATTGACAACACTACTTTTTTTTCTTTATTTTATTTTTTTTTTACAAATATATGTCAATGTTAAAAATGTTATTTTAATATCGCCTTACAGATACCATTTTTCTTAAATTTATGAGCATTGTTCCAGAGGAGATTGTACTGTACTGTACATGCTCAACTTTAGCCTTACCTAATGTATGCACTCACATCATACATTATTAAAATGTTATTATTTCATCAGGTGTAATAACAGTGGACAACATGAATTTACCTGACTTTGAGTCTGAGTCCGTTGAGTATCTTCTTCTCTCTGGACAACTTTCATTGAAGTCTGTAAATGGCCCACGCCTTGCTGCCAAACAGTAGATTAGAAGATGATTAGAATAATGATGATGATGAAGATGTTGATGGTGTAAATGAAGATGATGATGTTGACAGTAATGAAATGGATGCATTCTTATTCAAACGAAGGTGTGAGGCTAAGGCTCACCGTCAGTATCCAATTACTGTACTGTCTCTAGCAAGAGTCTAATCCCAGGCTTTGTTTAAATTAAGATTTTAATCTAGATTACCTGAACACTCGTTTGTTAAAGAAGATAGTCAAATAAGGCATTTATCTGGCGCTATGTTTTTGCAAAATTTATGGAACGTCAACTATATTTCATAGCATTTGCTAAGAACTGCACTGGGTTTTCTTCATAACTAAGTCAAAACACCCTATCTCAAATCTTCTTTCCCCATTGAAAATAAATGAACTGCCATTAATTCATACTAATTTATCAATAATAAAAAAAAAGTTTTTAAAGGGACATTGTATAAGATTGAATCCGTTAAAAATTAAATGATTATAAATTTCAAAATCTTGCAAAGAATTTTGTTCTTAAATATAATTGTAGGTCTAGTTACATTAAATTACATCAAATTATTTTACATGGGGGGTGACACTCCTCTGAAGGCTGCCATGTCTGTTATAGCTATGGACAGCGGTAAATGCAACACCACCTGCTGTCCGTAATGAAAAACATTTGACTAAATCTTACACACTGTCCCTTTAAAAGGAAAATCATCAATCAATATTATTACATGTTAGAAAGACAGAATAATTACATCATTAAATAGAATATAAAATATCTTATTTTTGTCACATTTTATGCTTCAGTTCAATGCATGTTGTGCTGCTCATTCTAGTGTGCATGCCTTGGCCACCTAGGGCAGTATAAGACAGGCATACAGACACACTGTACATGGAAACAGACTCAGCTTCTCTAAGTAATAATATCTCTAAGTAATATTCTCCAAGGAGGATGAAGAATAAATGCCTGTGAGTAGTGTCATATTGTTGGTCTATTGTAGTGTCATGTGTTGCTGCACTGTTTGTGTTCAAATTGAATAGCCATTGCAGATATCGCTATGAATCGTGACGCAAATTTTACTTGTTTTTCAATCATTGAATTTGATCTTAGCATCCGTAAGACATATGTACAGTGGGCGCCCGTGTTACGAGGTTAATCCGTTCCGCGGTTGGGCTTGTAAGGCGAATTCACCATATGGCAGGCAATCCAAACATATGTTAAATAGCTGATGCGTTTCGAACCCCAGGTAATCACAACTGAACATACATATTAAAAATTGGTACAAAATTAGTATAGTAAGTGCTATGTATATATAATATACATGTATCAGAAAACATCATAAATAAAAAATATAGAAAGGATTTATTTACCTTTGAGTGCCGCTTGTTATGCCCATATTCCCTAATAAGGGTTATCTCCAGCTTCTTTTCAATATCATTCATCTTCTTACTTCTCTCTTTAACATCGCTAGCAATTTTAGGATCGATGGCGAACCCATTCAAGTTTGAAGTAAGCAGTAAAATGCACTATAAATACAGTTTTGTAACCACTCGCGGTAGAACAAAGCTTTACCATTGCGCCATTTATAAACGAGTGAAACCACTAGCAGACCACCATCTCCGTGAGAACACACCAACCAATAGCAGACCAGCATTGTAGTGACGCGTTGCATGAAGGCATTGACGGCAACAAAAAATAAGTCTGCAGATAGCGTCTGTAGATAGAGACAAAACAACACAAATACAGCCAACCCCCTAGGGTCATGACAGTTGTTTTTGTGGCAAAGCCAGGAAAATACCGTAAAGTGGGGACGAAAAAACGCAGTATTCCACATCGCAACATGAAAAAAGCCGGGGATGCTGTAATACGGGGGTCCACTGTATGTGTGTGTGTGTGTGTGTGTGTGTGTGTGTGTGTGTGTGTGTATTGACTAGTACCCTCAACTGATTATCTGACTGTTGTTTTTGAAAGTTAGATTGTGCCCTGCTAAACTGATGAAAAAGGCCTATACTACAGTATTTTTTTCCACTATTCGTCTATACATTGTAGTTAGGACTTTCCAAATTAAAGTTTAGTCATTTAAGAGTCAATGTACTGTGAAATGTTGTCCTATATTCATTTGTTAATATGTAATTCTGAGCTTTATTCGCCACAATGCAATTCCGGCCCTGACTCACCATGAAGCCTTTCTCTGATCATCTGACTCCGCCCACTCAGAGGCAAGTTGCTGTCAGAGCCATGGTCCATCTGAGAGAACAAGGAACTATTAGAAAACAGGCTGCAGCTAAAGTGCCCACGCTGGCGGACTGACCGGCTCACTGAAGACCTCCTCCACCAGCTGCCTGATGACATCGGCAGATGGAGGCAGGCTAGATGCTTTTTGACGACACTCGCAGGATTCCAGGATGGAGCTGATAGTTAGCCTGCGATGGGACACGTCTTCACACATGCTGAGGAGGAGGTTGTTGAGATGGTCGCTCAACTGGACTGGCTGAGATGGGATGATAAAAATCAAGTAAATGATGTCCGGACAAGGTACACTGCATTGTATCCTGAAAGATTCACAGCCCTCACTTTCTCAATGTTTGATGTTAAAACCGCGTGGGATAAATGACCAAACAAGATTGTTTCAGGCTTACGTTGAAGACGCACTCTTAAGTATGGAGAAGTAACCCTAACAGACTTTTATTTATACAGTAAGTCTGTACCAGTGTGTCAGCCAATGGTTTGACCAGCAGGCCAACCAACCCGGACGTACAGTTGACAATAATGAGTTGGCAATATGCAGTTTGTTATGAAGCATAGAGATGCATAAAAGACAGAATAAAGTTTACATCAGGCCGAGGTTGTTGCATATCAGTATTACTGGGCCCCATATTCAAAAATTGGAAGACATTTAGTAAAATGAAGTCTCTTTCTGGGATGGAAAGAAAAACTTAACCAGAAATAGAAACCCAATTTAAATCATAGTTTCAAAAAGAAGTGGGTCAATAATAACTGTTATGGCATGCCTTGACTAACCGTCAAAACACCATCACACAAGTAATCATATTTAACACTTGGAGTCCTTTCAGAAAAACTATTGGATAGCGAAGTGACTGCCAGTATATGATGAATTACCGAATCAAATGCTTTGGTCACATGAAAATGGAAGTATGAAGTAAGAAGTTGATTTCAATCAAGGGTACAATCAACATCACTTACAACTTTTAGCACTGCTGTTGTGGTTTTTTTTTTTGGCATAATATTCAAAAACTTGAGGCTGTAGTTGTTGTCAAAAATGAATCAACAAACTTAAGCACTAATTTGCTAACTTTAGCAAATTAAAACAAAACATTCTGGACATTGTCGGACTCGTGTGTAGAATTTTGATGTAAGAAATAGTTTGGAATGAGGCTGTAACATGACAATATATGGAAAAGTGAAGCGATGTGAATACTTTCTGGGTGCACTGTAAAATCCTATATTGAATCAGTTCCCAAAAAGAGATCGTTAAATTGCTTACTTCAAATCCCTTTCATCTTTTTACAATACTGACAACTTTGAGATCGCTTGATAATTCTTCCGAGTATTTGTGTCACTTCCTTTAAAAAGCGGATATAAAAAAACATATTACCAATTTTTTCAAATTGTTGATGCAGGCAATGTAAGATTTAAAATATGCACAAGGGGCTCTGCAATCAAAGCAATTGTAATTAAAAAAAATCGCAAAGATCCAGGCCATCTGCTTTATTAGTGACAAAAGCTATAAGCTCTTCTTGCAACTCTCCAACAGAGAAAGAAGAGTTGGAAGTTAAAAGAAGGATGTCTAAGTGCTGAAGAAAACTTGGAAGGTGTAACACTGTAAATTCTCTCTGGATGTACCATAATGGATTCTACTATTTGCGCTAAATGAAGAGAGCCCACCTGATTTTGAGGTAGGTGAAAATCAACTGACCAGTAGAGAGTCATACCCAGAGAATACACCAGCATCTGTGTAGTAAAAATCAACAACATTAAAAAAAACAACAACAAAAAACACATACATTTTCAATGCTTTGACCCATAGAGATATAACATGATATTTACTTTCCTATAAATCTACTGGCACTGGTACTGTAAATATTTTAATGCATATTATTATTGCAAATGAATGTTTTGCTTTCAGGCAATTGGATGATACAATCATTCAAGATTGACTTTAACTTCACAAAGAAGAGGATTATTTAAAAAGATATTTTCCTATTTATTATTTAGTAAAAGTGTATTTATATGTAGTGTTATTCTAACTTCAGATGTCAAAAAGGTTTCCCAATTTTTTTTATGAGACAGTCAAAATGGCCCTGAGAATTAAAGATTGCCGATGACCATACTATCTTCCTCCAACCATCAAATAGATCACTATCATTATGTTCCCAATAATAATTCATCAAAATGTTATTTCCTTCTATGAATTTATTACACTTTGATCAATCCCTTGATTTGTTGATGGGTTAATATAATTCCTGATTCTTTATTTTATACCAGTGGTTCTCAAATGGGCGCACAGGTACCCATGGAGGTACTTAAAGGAACTCGAAGGGGTACCCAAGATTCTAAATTAAACAAATAAACATACAAAAATCCTTTTAAAATGATTGAAGTAATGATTTTTATTAGTCTTAAGAAAAATGTCAATTCATAAAACAAATTATTTCTTTTTGAGAACAGGTCTGATACTTTCTTTTATTTTTTGTGGACAAATATATGATAATAATTAAGTTATTTTATTTTTCATAACAGATCTCTTCTATGATCCAAAAGAGGACACTTTATTTTGACTATTTTTTGTGGATTAATACAAATGAAGTTTGAAAGTTCTAAAGTATTATAAATCAGAGACTGATGGCATTTTTCTAAGTCTTAAACCTCAAAATGCTTTGCACTGGTTAAGGGGTAGTTGGCTCAAAAAACATTTCACAGGGGGTACATCACTGAAAAAAGTTTGGGAACCACTGGATTATACCGCACAATCTTCTTCAGTCCATTTTGTTTGTTCCCAAATATGGTTCCCTGCCCTGCAGAGCGGTGTTTCAGAATGGTTTTGTTTTGTTTTGTTTGTTTGTTGGGGAATATTTTACATTAGAATAAAATCAAGGCACAACACCAAGAAGATATCACAAAAGGTACGGTTGTTAAAAAAAAATAAAAAATACGCAGGTACCTCCCGCCATCTAGTGGAAGAGTACGTACGATTTCTGCCTGTCATATCATAAGTATTTGAATGAACAAAGATCAATTTTTGCCCTAGTTATGTGAAACTGGACAATTTCATTAGGCTTACTAATCTGCTGCGACACAGTAGTTTTATATTACTGCTGTAGAGCACAAACATACGATACATTTAGACGCATACTTCTTTCATCAGTTACAGGATACTGTAGTCACGGGTTATCAGGCGGATTTCATCACGATTTTTTTTTTAATTTTGGTTTTATTAGTTGAATTGAATATTTCTTAACATGACATCCTTTGTCATTTCCAAACAACTATAAAAACTCTAAATTTGGATGGAATAATTCGGCGATTAATTTGGGGGAATTTGGAGGGTTAGATTGGCAACGGAGAACTGCACATTCCACGCTAAGCCGCTAGAGAGCATACAAATTCATCTGTACCTTTGTTTGAGATCAGCTAATTTATCTGGTCCGCTTTGAGAGTGACATCAAAACGATGCTAGAAATAACAACTATGTGTGACGTGTATGACAGCGGTGTGATGGGGTTTTATGGTGCATGTGTGTGTGTGCGTGTGTGTGTGCGTGCACTGACCCTCTCTATGGCAGGTTTGGTTGAGCTGGCACGGCCCTGCAACATCTCTGGAGCAGTGAAGGTCGACGCCTCCTCTGATAGGCCACAGTTCTTAAATGCTAAGCTACCAGTAGCTGATAGCAGCAAGGAGGCGGGGCTTATGATATTGCACATATTGTTTTGACCTGGAGGAAACAGGTACCAACACAATGCCTATACCTTCAGGAGGAATGTGGCAGAGGTAGCGCAGGTACACAGTGTTGCTTGCATGTGCAGCCTTGAATAATACATATCCATTTGGCTGGTGATTTACCTTTATCGGCAGCTTCTACTAAACACGCTGCGGTGGCCAGTAGCAGGGCCCACACCTCCTCCTCCAGCAGAGGCCCCCCTCGGGCCTCCAGTACTTCCGCTAATGTGACGAATGTGCTGCTCATCCTGGACACATTCCAAGCGTGTCACCTGAGCGTGCACACACAAACACGGCTTCGAATCCACAATAATGGATGGCCTGCAACCTCATTGGTGCGACAGCATCTCATTTATAGAGGCAGTTGAATGTGGACAAAAATCAAAGTCAGATAGATGCTAGTCTGCTGTGCATCGAGAAGCCCATGGGCAAGGCATCAAAGTGTTACAAAAAACTACAAAATAGAAAAGACTGATACTTAAAAAAAAATCATAATTGCTTTATAGAATCACATCGGTTTATACATTTATTACAAAAGGACCATTGACACGATACTCAAGGAGCCCCTACCAGGAAACAGGTTGCCCACCCCTTTCTTAATCCATTAGTTTCTCCGCCCGCTGCTGTCTCTGCTTGTCCCAAATCCTAATAGGCTTTCTCGTGACCTCCGGCTGGCTGTGAGGGAGATGACATGATCCTGTGGTAGTTTGCCATTTCATGCTTGTGAAGCAACATCCTACACTAGGTTATCATTGGCATAATTAAATAGCAATGTCCGATTGATTTTAAATAAAGCGGATGAAATGCAATAGAAACCAAGGAAAGGCGTTTCTCTTTCATTTCTTTGCTTGATTAGCGGGATAATTAACTGCCTTTTTGATTTCTCAGAGGTAGAATATTTCTTGAGTTTTGGTTCCTCAAACATGTTTTGATCAAGACCAAAATTAACTTCGGTTCAACCTAAAGTACATCAAGTGTTACCGTGCATAAATCCATGGCACAGAACAATGGAATTTACTGCAACTAATGTGAGTCAAAATGCCAAGAAATTGACCGTCTGATTGATAGTGAATACAATAGCTTGTTTTCTCTGACCCAAAACTAACCAACAAGCCGCAAACTGGTCCAGTGACAGTGTTCTTCGCATCACTATCACAGTAACTTGATTACTTTGGCCATTAAACGCTGACTCACGTCAGATCAATCACTGGTAAAACAACAACAGCAAAATAACAACAGTTAGCTATTATTTGTTGTTATGGCCTCAAATGTGCTTCCTTGCTATATATGGAGTGAAAGTAATCAGAAAAGTTCAATGATGAGACATGCACACAATGACTGTCTTATGACTTTCCAGGATATAATTTTATCCCCCATGTCACTCTGTTTACCTGCTCCTTCACTTTTCAGGGACCTGATCCTTATAGTCAAGATGCCTACAGTGCCATATTGATATGGGCCAGCTACTGTACCACGTTATTGACATTCTTAATCTACTTTATCAGCATAACAGCCTCAGAGGAAATGTTCTATTGTTTGGGAAACATAAACTTCCTTTAGAAGCACGTTCTCTAACTTCCTAGTATGAGAACAATGACAGTTACTCCAACATAATGCGCCTGATGGCATTTAGTCAGGCTTCAAGGTACATCTCAACAAGGTCCGATTTTAAACGAGATGTGCAGTCAAAGATGCTCGCTACCGCAGGCTTACCTGGTCACATATGTAACCCCGTAGTGCTGTCGTGTGTGCTCGTTTTCAGTGCTTCCACCACCAAGCATCCCCCCAAAATCCTCGCGATCATCGCCTCACTGCTTCGACGTGTCCCTGGGATGAGCGACTCGTCCTCGGCGCGGACCTCCAGACTGGCGGCGTCAAAGCGGTCATGGATCCCCTGATCAATTGCTCCTTTACGCCGCCTCCAAGACCTCAAACTTTATTTTTTAACCTGTAATTTGCTCTATTATTAGCACTTCGACGCTTAACACATAATTGGATCAGCCCTCGCGGCTTGACGGCGACAAGTCAGAAGCACCAATAGCGGGAGGCGAGAGATCAGCCAAGCCGATGTAACTAATCCGTCTGACGGCCCCGTAGGATCAGCGGGCGGGAGGAGCGCCGTACCTGAGTCCCGGGAAGGACGAACCAGCTCGGCCAGGGGCTGCCTGCTTGCCTGCGTGCGCTCCGGCACAATGATCATAACACTGCGGACTCTCTTGGAACAAGGGGTAAGACAAGACGCCTACTACTGCGGGAGTCTGCACCGGGACGTCCAGGTGGCGCTCCTATGCGACTCTCTGCAGGCCCTGCAGGGGCATCATGCGCAGCGGGTACCTGGGGGGAGATTCAGGCAGCTGCAGGCATAATTGAACTTCTTTGCCGCGTTAAATACGCTGAACGGCACAAATGCGAATCCAATGTAAGAGCCTCATTTAGAAAAGAATTTCAGAGAGAAGAGGAGATTAACACTGCAGTTGAAACTCTTAATTGTGGTTGAATTATGCACCTCAGTGCCAAAACCTCTATTGCAACCACGTAATTAAAGGACTGCACAGGGGGTTATGGTTAGAAGACTGGGTAGCACGTCTGCCTCCCAGTGCAGAGGTCCCGAGTTCAATTTCAGCTTGCCCCAGCCTTCCTGTGTGGAAGTTTGCATGTTCTCCCCGTACTCATGTGGGACTTCTCCAGGCGCTCAGGTCTCATCCCAATTTCAAAAAACATGCCAAATTGCCCTTCGATGTGATT
>NC_142376.1:18102247-18127247 GCF_059441005.1 Hippichthys cyanospilos | reverse complement strand
TGTGTCCAACTTGTGCCAAGCTAGCATAGATTCGCACACCCGAAAACAAAACAAGCGGGATGATCCTTAATTTGCTGTTCGGAATAACAGGTTGATTTAGTTGCCTGAAAGTGTTGTTCAATTAGATTATCCTCTCTTTAACTTTGAAGTTGTCCTCCTTAAAAGGCAAAAAAGGGCCCCCGCTCATCACTTGCTAATATCTGCTTAGCTAAAAGACTGGCTGTGGCTGCAACGATGACTGCCGAAAGCTCTCAGTGGCTTTTTTTTTCTCTCACTTGCCTTCTCGTTTCGGCTCGGTTGAGCGCTTTTTAAATGTGCACTTCTGTTGTGGGTTGAACCAGTTTTGCCTTTGCAACCGAACCAACCCACTTCAACCGAGTAGAGTGTGGTACATAATGGACGCCCACCGCCCCTTAGTTACTTAACATGACGTCACTATGACTCAGCGTTCTTCGAGAAGCGATCCTATACAAAAGGCTATCCTGTACCACCTGTCACTCAAGGACAATGCTTTCAAACGACATCGTACAATTTAAACGATTAAACTTCAGGAATGAGGGTACAATTCCTCCGACGTAAAGCAACAATTTCTTTCACAAAGAAGAGCATTTTTAAATAGCAAATTTTAAAACTCGCCCTAACCCCGTATTTGTTTTCTAACAGTTCAAATTCTATCTATCATGTCTTTATTGGCATTTTATTTAATAATTAATTTAATTAATATCCTCACATTTTATTCACATCGCGTTTCATTTTTTTTTCAAAATATGCAATTTTAAGACGTTTTGTCGGTTATATTTTTAAATTAAATTTTCTGAACACATTCTTTTATTGCCCACCAACTACACTGACATGGTCTCAGGATTTGGATTAAAAACAAATATTGAACTGAATGCTTAAGTTGTAGGTAGCATTATGTGCAGTATTGTTCTTCATTGTGTTACATGAGATTGTATTATCACTTTAAGGTTTGTTTCTTCAGCATGAAAAAGATAGCATATCATTCATAATATATCCTTTTATTTTTGAGAACCTTGCCCAGGTGTAATCACTCTGGAAGGAAAAGTCAACAAAGCATGACACGGCAAATGATCAGAGGAGTGTTGCATAGTGCTGAGAAAACATCTGACCCAAATACCACTGTGGCTTATTTAATAACAAAACGACTTGTCCTTTGATTGGTTGGCAACCAGTTCAGTTTTTACCGGATTAAAAAAAAAAAAAAAAAAAAAAAAAAAAATATATATATATATATATATATATATATATATATATATATATATATATATATATATATATATATATATATATATATATATATATATATATATATATATATATATGTAAGCATTGCAATCTAGTTTAGATGCACATGCATACATACCTCTTGTTGGAGGCAGCTGGGTAAAACAAAAGCATTTTTTCCACGCAAATTTTATGTTAACAAAGTAAACAGAAAACAAAAATAGTTTTCAGAATACATAAATGAAAATTCAGCATAAAGAATGGCAAGACAATGGGAACAAACAGAGTTGGGATCCTATATAGATACACACCTTGAACAGAGAGCATTTGTATTGGCTCGCCATTAAAATTTTAAAGCAAAAGTATAACATAAATGTTCAAGAAAATGGTTAATTTAGTACTTATCCATAATGGAAACGAGCAAGAGAGAATCATTAATTATGCTTGCTCAGCAGGAAGATGTTGGGTTTACAAGTTATGCAAGATCAGCTAAAAGTATTGCTAAAACCAAGGACTGAAATGTCCATAAACAAACGTAAAATTCCAAACTCAAACTTCCTGATTTATATACAAATACAAATGCAACTGAGAAAATAATAAACCCAGACAAGCCCACACAGACGGCTTACAATAAACTTGGTACAAAGGTGCATTGCATACCTATGCGGCTTTTTTTTTTTTTTTGAAGTGGAAAAAAGGGTTCAACTAAAAGAGACTCAACTTATACCCTAGTTTAAAGGAAGTTTGCATTTTTTATGTGAAACTGGAGGAAACAAAAAAGGACATGCAACAAGCTGGAACCACAAGAGAATCACAGGACATGTTTTCTGGGAGTGAACAGTTCAAGCAGAATGTTTATAGTAATTAAACAGGTTTCCCATCAGAGAAATATG
Source organism: Hippichthys cyanospilos (assembly GCF_059441005.1). Taxonomy (NCBI): domain Eukaryota; kingdom Metazoa; phylum Chordata; class Actinopteri; order Syngnathiformes; family Syngnathidae; genus Hippichthys; species Hippichthys cyanospilos. The sequence continues at coordinate 18,125,109 of NC_142376.1, read as the reverse complement.
AGTTGCAACTGTGAACAATTGATTTCACGCTATAAGTTAACAAGTTAGGTGGTATTAACAAAGTTACAGCTACTAAATGAATAACAATAATAATAATCATCATAATAATAATACCGCTTCTGGTCACATCGAATACATTGTGAGTCTGTACGAACGGAACAAAGTACGGGGCGGGGCAGGGAGGGGTGGGGAGGGGGGCATAATTGCTTGTAGTAAAACGCAAACAAAAACAAATTGTGTCTTAGTGGACGTTGTCCCCTGTTTGAGAAGCTGTAATAGTTATTTCCAAGGTCATGTCAGATGACTTACTGCGTTTGATTTATCCCTATATATTGCTGTTATAAGCATGACTAAGTGGACGCATGGCTTTGACAAAAAATAAACATTGACAAAATTATAAATAGTGGCTAAATTAAATGTAATGAAGTCTATTCAAACCTGTCTTTTTGCAAGCCGATCCGAATATTGTATGTCTGTCTATCTACAGCAGAGGTCATCAACATGGTGTTCCTATTTGCTGTAAGGAATCATTTGCATGTTTTTTTCACATGAATTAATATCCTTGATTGTTAATAATAACAGTATTACATTATTAAAATTAATTTGAGATAATGTGTTATTTAATGTTAATATTAGTGTGTGGGAATGACGAGAATTCAAATACGCATCCCGCATTATTTCAATATAGCATGTAAATAAAGCTGGTCCAACCACATGTTCCTGCTGATACACAACGAGTGTCAGGCAGTGTACACATCAATATGTGTTTATTCAATGTGTTGTAAACCCAAACCCTGAGCAGACCTTCCGAAACAGAATAAATTTTAATATGAGCAAGTCAATGACTGACTCATGCTACACTCACCAGACCCAGGTACATGAGGGTTCCTTCCCCATAGAGCGATGGTGCGAATGTAAGTGTAACGGCCAGAGGTCAGTTTGGATAGTTTGAAGCTTCTAGTAACTCTCACTAGGAGAAATGCTATAAAACATGGGTGGATAATGGCATTACCATTACTTTGTTTTTGACAATCTTGGTATGCTTTGGCTTCAATGAGTTTGCATATTTAGGATAGTAAAAGTCCTGTTGTTGAAAATATGATATCAAACAGCTCTGTTTCATTGGTGGAAAATAACCCATAAAATAAATGTTGGATAGATAGAACTACTTGCATTGATAATGTTAAAACTCGTTTTAAAATAAATACTGTATACATTTCAGCAAATGAAGACAATAGCCACGTGAACATGTCACTTTAATTTTAAGACAAATGAACAACAAAATATTTTTCTAATCACATTCAATCCTCATCCTTGCAACATTTTCAGCAGAACCTATATTTTCCTCTGATTGTTGATGACAGTCAGTCACAGTATATAACCAATGAGTGCTGAGATTGCTGTGAAGTTTGTCAAAAACACTCATCACAAACACCTACCTGTAGGTGTTATTCCAACATTAAATCCAACTACTTATGCTGTTCAAGTATCTGAGAATCACAGTAGCTCCATAGTCTTCATAAACTGTCCTTTGAAATAAATGCGGTGTTGCAGATACAAGTACAGTATGATAGCCATGGTTTTGCGCAAATAAAAGCAAACATATGCCTTCATGTTGTAACTTTAATTTAGGTCCAGTTCATTTTATATGCAATAGAATGAGGGCAAATTAAATGCTAACATCTGAAATGGCCCCAAAGAAATATGTCTGCCAATAGCCAATTTTTGGGACAATATCCATTCCCAGTTTGTCTGTATCATAACATGATGAATCCCTAATGTTGCCAAATATAACAATCCAGCTGCCAACTCGTAACTTTAAATGTCTCGGTTTGCAAGTAATTTGCTCCTTTATTAATGTTAAAGACCCAATTAAAAGCCTTTTGAGTGATCACCACTGGAAGGCTTACACAACAAACAACCTGAGGCCAGGAAGGTTGTAAACTACATCATAAGGATCTTACTGCTTATATACTAACTGGCGCAGATGAAACTGAGCTGGCTCTAGACTCTCGTGTAGTTTTTCGAGTGGGGATGGTGACGACACAGCACGAAATACCCACTGTAGCCTCTGGTAACTCATCGTCCTCAGTCCATTCATTGAGGTCAGCATTGTAGACCTGAATGCACTTCTTGTACTTCTTCTCACCCTCGTTCCAGCCCCCGAGAATATAAATCTTACTGTTCAAGACGGCAATGCCGGCCGTGCTCACGCCCGTGTGAAGAGGAGCGCAGTAGCTCCACTGCCCAGTGTGCGGGTTGAAGGACTCCACGGGCAGGACATCCACCCTCTCCCCACGACCCCCCAGCTGACTGCCGCCAATGACGTAGGCCCGATCTCCCACTGTGGCAGCGCAGTGCCAACCACGAGGCGAACTTAGACTGCTCTTATCCTGCCAGCAGTCGGTGGACGGGTCATACGAGCACACGTCCCTGGAGTAGGCATTGTTGATGTAACCTCCCGAAACAAGGATCTTTCCCTCAATGACTGAGCTGGCGTGACAGCAGCGGGGCACCTCCATGGGCGCTTTCATTTGCCACTGGTTGGAAGATGGCACGTAGCATTCCACTGACGCCTGAACACCGTCAGCGTTCCGCCCACCAACAGCAAACAAAAGGCCATTGAAGGTGCTGAGACTGAAGTGGGTGCGCCTTTGGATCATGTTATTCAGATGAATCCAGGAGTTGAAGCGTGGGTCATACCTTAAGAATGTGAAGGTAATTCATACTTTCAAAGCCGACACAAACCATCATGACAAATGGCGACGTAAGGGATTTGTTTTTACCTGCAGAAGTTGCTGACGGCATGCTTGGCCTGGTTCCTTGCGTCATTCTGGTCCTCACCTCCTGCCACATACAGGAAGCCATCCAACACTGCCACACACTGATTAAAGCTTTTTGCTGGCATTTCTGTCAACCGATTCCACACATTGTCGCTGTCCCTGTAGAGGACATCCTTGCTGAGGGATTTCTCCGTCAAGGCAGGGCGTCCTCCGACCGTGAGTATCACCCTGAGGCCGCCGCGTACCTTCGTTCTACGTGACTGGAGGATATTCTGTTGGTATGGCAGCAGGTGGTAGTTCATGGCATCCACGAGGAGACGGTGACACTCATGGTCTTTCATCATTCTCGGCACACTCTGGATGTGGTTAACCAAGTCTTGGGCAGAGATCGTGCCAAAGCGAATGTGAGTTAGGAGATCTGCGGCATACTTCAACCTCTTCTCATCAAAGTCCAACCACTTCATGGCAATCTGGAAGGCTGTGACCTCGGAGGGAAGCTGCAGGGAGTCATCCGAGAGGAAGTCGCTGATCTGCTCATAGGTGAGCTTCAGGAACTGTTCCATTTCTGAGAACTCAATGAAGTTCTCCCGCATATACTTCTGTGCCGCCGCCTTCGTTTCTTTAAGATTATAGGCGTCTGCGATGTTGGTCACATACATGCAGTTCTCAACGCTGAGCTCCTGCTTGAGGAAGTCACTGCACATCTTCACCAGAGTGCCAATCTGCAGAAGCATGGCCGCGGCGATGGTGCTGCCGATGCTGTAGAGCGACAATGTGAGCTTTCCGGAGTATGCATATGTGATGCTTGTGGCGAGACCCACAGGTGAGAGGTCATTTAAGTCAATCTTCTGCAGTGTAGAATCCTTTTTCAAAATGTTGCGTATGTACTCACTGCAAGAGGCCATGATGACCTTGTGGACGTCAAAGGACTTTGACTTTGTGGCAACTGTTAAATCACAGAGGAAGTTATCATTCCTCATGGTGCTCAGACCCTCCAGGAGGTTGGGGGCATACACAGAATCTGTAACCTCGGTTGAAATGCAGCTGAAGCCGTTGGCGCCCTCTAACAGTGTGTTCAACCCGTTGATCTTATTGACAGGGCTGTCCTCAACCATGATTGTCATCTCATTAATGTCTCCTTTATTCTTCTTGGTGTTTTTGTTCTTTTTGGGAGCCATGGTTGGGGCAGCAGAGCACAACTCAGACCTTTTGAAAATATAAACATTACTTGTCACATTTTGACAGAAAAAATGCTCCAATGCTTTAAATTTCTTTAAAATTTAAAAATTGCTTTAAAAATCAACTTTCTAGCCCATTCATTGAATTGAACACATTAAAAATGTTCCTTGAAGACATATCTTTACACACAGAGACTGACACCTTTGGAAGCATGTGTTGTGCCATGCAATGCTGGAGCTAGTGAGAGCGTCAACACAGCCCTCGTTGCATCTGTCACATTTTATCAGCAGTTTGTCCAGGAATAGCATACGCTGGAACAGCTCACCACCGATGTTCCTTTTATAGACTTTGAGGCACCAGCAGCAAGCCTCGTGTGCGCTCAGACAATTTTGGATCAATTAAGAATTCAAACGTGTGTATTTATATATAAATTATTACTACAGTTATGTTGCGTTAGATTACTTATCACCATTTACAAAACTTTACAAGACAGTGATTCGTTGCACAATCCTTCTGCCATGCTATTAGAATGTCAATACATCATATAAATCTCTTGGCAATGGTTGAACATCTTCAACTCGGCCTCCCAACCACCAAAGACAAAGTAAAAGGGAAAACGATATAATTTCCATCATTGAAGTTATAATATACATCACATATGGCAGCATGAGCTTTACGATTAGTGCTACTTTGCAAATAAATCCCAAATACCTGATGAGTGAAGTTGAGGCTGGGGAAAGGGGAACTTGTGCCTCCACTTACTGGAGCAGGAGAGAAAGACCGGCAGTCACCCACGCTGAAAGAGGAATCCTCACTCACTCCTCCTCTTGGAGTTGGTGCCAATGCATGTGGCAGGTGGTAGACTGTAACTTCCCACCCCCAATACCCTGACCTATAGTCAGGCCTCACTTACAGCTAATAATTTCCAAATAGTTGATTACAACATTTTGGCTCAGACTCCGGAGTATCCTCATGCGTCATCATGGCCAGAGCTTCCTTTGAAAAATGGCAAATTTATCAAAATTGCAGTTTTCCTGAGTTGCTTTTGGTACATTTCTCAGATCAGATCATAAATAATATATAATATCTTTTAAAAAAAACTGTTTTTTCCTCAAAACAATTCATACTTGTCAAACAACATGATCCCTCTAAAAAAAAGTATTTATTTCTCAAAAACCTCAGGACATTTCTTCAAGGTACAAATATTTTCATCAAGTCTACCATTAGCAGGATGAGTCTTTGTGCCATTGTTTACGAAGAAGAGTCAGATGTTTTTTTTTCATGTTATTGTCTATACTGTATAACAGGACTGTTGTTTTGATGACAGTTATTCTAATTTGAAAGTTACCACCTTTGTTTTAAACAATATTACAAGATGCACTGTAATTTGTTGACAAATCATCTCATTGAGATACAGAAACGCAAGACAGCACTGCATAACATAAAGAAAAAAAACATCCATCCATCTGCCTGTCCGGTCATCCGTTTTAACTGTTTATATTTTATAGCCTTATAGTACTGCTTGCTGTAGTACTGGTTCCTTATCTGCAGTATTTAACTGGTGCTGTAAAGTAATTTAATTACAATATAGTTATTTAATTACAGTAAATTGTTGCATCCATTATTTCTGTCTCAAGTTGTTTTTGTTTTACCTGACTGAAAATTCACTTGTGTCTGGGAAGTTCTTAAATGTCTTCTAGAGGTCATTGATGATTTCTCCTGTGTGCCTTTGTCGGTTTGGGGCAAGGCAAATATTGTTAAACCAAAAAAACAAACAAAAAAAACAACTTTGTTTTAAAATCTTATAGAAAAAGATTTTGTGATATTTTTATGTTTGAGTTCAAACTTTCAATCACAATTTACACAATTTACACCTTTTTTCAATTTTATTTAATTTTTTTGCGAGTGTTTGGCTAAAAAAAGGTCTAAAATGGCTGGCCCTGAATCAATTATGAACTAAAGTAAAGTAATTAGCTTCTAAAAAAAAAAAATAAAAAATCCTTCGGTAATTAAGTACTAATCGCCTTTAGTATTTACCTTTAGTAATTGATTTCGTTAGTACTTAATTACCTAAAGTAACTGACTACTTTAGTACTTAATTAACGTCATTGATTACTCCAGTGCTTAATTACATAATTGATGATTTTACAACAACATTACCCAATAGAGAAAGGTGGAGAAAAGGTTGGTTTAATGGCTGGATCAAACATAAATGACATTTCATTTTTGGGACTGCCTGAAAGGTCACGCATGAAATGGAGTTTGTGGATCTGTCCTCTTAATTCATTGTACAATACACAAATACAACATTCACTAGAATATCGCTTTGAAACCTGTGGGGGGCGCATGGAACAAATTATTATAAAGAACGTTTTTTATTTCCTCTAATTATCTTTCGGTACAATAGGCACCAGGGTACCTTGGCAGAAAGTGATTGACAACTGTTAATATTGAAATGCTAACTGAATTGTAATTTTTAAAAAAGTATTTTCGGTTTCCTTTATAAAAAAACGAAACAAAACAAACATTAAAATTAGTTGACGATAAATGGATGAATTGGTAAAACTTAGTCAAATATACTCGCAGTGCCGCATGCATTAACAATGACAATGACATCATAATGGCGACTATCCTGTGCGTGCCGTGACGTCATACACAAATACAGGGCATGGCCGTCACCGCTTTCATTGCTGATAATTATCGCTCGTCGGTCAGGTGTGTGTGGACACTCACACAAGCTACAGTGATGGCAGCAAGTTCGGACGTGGTGAAAAGAGTCTTACGCTTCAAACTTCAACTGTCAGACACGGCACGGTCGGCCACGGTAGCGAACAAATTTTCTTCGTTTATTCCTGTATACACGTACGCAGGCTACATCACATAAACCATTCATTCATTCTGCGCTGTATAAACACTTCATCATGATGAGTTCAATGACCCTCTGTTCTCAGGCTACGCAGTATAACGTCGTTCAATTTTTTTTTTAAAGTCGTATGTGTGTGCCAGGCATTTAACTAGACGTAGGACATAATCGGTTAACAGTCAATGAAAACATTTGAAGACTGATTTGAAATTGGAGGATGGCTTACTGAAGCTTTTGATTTCAAATACCGTAATGAACAATGTTTCCAAAATAAAAGTCTAAATACCCGTCTGCTTGAGAGAACTTTGAATTACGCACTTTTAGTTTAGCTAAAATGTGACAGTCCACTTTGTGTGCGCGCTCTTTTCCAAATCCAAATTGGTGACAAAGATTTGGCTAATGTTGCATTTTGATACTCCCACACCAAAACACATATTTTAATTAAGATGAGGGCTAGGCTGCATTTTTTTTCCCTGTTAGGCAGTATTTCTTATTACACTTGATTAATGAGTGTATTAATCTGGAATGAAGGAAAATCAAGGTATTAACTTTATCAACAAGGTCATAAAATGAACCGACTCAAATACATCAGTAAGTAGTTTTATTACACACTGTGATAACGTCTCGTCTCGAGTACCCATCCGAATGTAAATCTTTCTTTGAAAAGCAAAGCATTGGGTGTTTTTGTATTTTTCATTGTACTTTATAGACATGGAAATACGTTTAGATTTAACGGCTGATGATACCAGATAAACACACTTTAGTCCAATTATTCAGAACAATTTTCCTAGTTAGTACAGTAAAATGGTCTACAAAAAAAAAGGAGTTGCTGTTTGCTTTTGGCTGCCTCGCAAGTACTGTTGTCAGGCTGGGTAAAAGGTAGGTGGTTTGCTGCTAAAATTTGCTACACCTCCAGTTGTTCGATTTATGACTGTTCATCATTGCTGTCAGTGGTGACAAATTGCACATCTTTAGCCCTCTGAATTACTTGAAGATAGAAGTAATCAAATGATTATTATGCTTAAATAAGTTTATGATTGTGTAGTTTAAGGCTACACATTTTGTGTTAATGTATAGATGTATAGTGAAGGGCAGATGGCTTGTCCATTTATAGCTGGGAGTATGAGGGGCAAGGGGTCCCATACATAGCTTCAGCTTCAAATGCACAGTCAGGAACTCCTGCAACCCAAGCCCAAAATGCCATATTTGGTATAGCTGGTTTTCCATTTCCATTTGTGTTGGTATAACATGTGAAAATGTGTGTTCACACAAAATATTTCTTGTTTGTTTCTGTAAATTACATTCACTTCACTATCAATTTCATTTCAGGTTCTTAAAATTTTACAGAAGCTCAACAGTCTAGACATCACGATAGATGTGCTTGCTGTAAGTGACCAACGTGACCATGTTTAAATTTGACTTTGGTTTTATCGTCTATTCACTTGTGAGTGCTCCTTCAAACTAGGAAACAGGAATTGGCAGAACTGTGAATTCCTTTCGCAAGCACAAAGAAGCTGGAGAACTAGCAAAGTCACTGGTCAAAGGTTGGAAGAAATTAATCCCCAAGAAGTTGAGGTGTGCATCTTTTTTTTTTTTTCTCGACTGAACGCAATACAATTCATATGGTTACATTTGGACATATTCATTTCCTAAATGCAGCCATCCACAAGATGGAAACATATCAGACAATTTGTTCATCAAAGAAGAAATCGTCAGTGACAAAAGTAACCCAAAAAATAAAAGCCATGCAGTGGAGGATTTCAATAACAATTGCTTAACATCAAATAACAAGAGTTTGAAACGTTTGGGTGAAAAATGTCATACTGAGGAAATGCATGAAGAGCTCAGAAGAAAAAGGGACACATGTAAAAGAAGTAAGGAAGACAACAAAAAGGAATTGGGAATTGGAATCTTTAGTTTACAAAAATATGTTTTTAAGGACAAACATGAGCGTTCTGTTTTCAATCACAAGAACAATGAGCAATGTCAATCCAGGCCTGACTGTCAGGTACAACTTAAAGACAAAAATGGCTTTGGATGTGTGGGCTCTTCTTTGGAAAGAAATGAAGGGAAGTCAAAAAAGAAGTCAAAGCTGCCAAAGGAAAGCCCACTGGACTGTTACAAAACTTCATCCCATCACAAACACTCAAATTCGAATGAAGTTCGACAGAAGAGATCATCAAGATTTTCAAGTAGCTCGGACAACCGGAAAAGGAAGAAAAGGGAGAAAAAAAGGAAAGATGAATGTGAGCTTGATTATCCATCAAAACCCTCAAACAAAAAGGCCAAAACACAAGAAAGTTGTGAGAGTGAAATGGAGGAACCGTCCATGTCTTTTGAATCATACTTGAACTACGACCAAAAAGCCTTGAAGAATGAGCGATCCAGCGCAAAGAAAACATCCAAAAGGATCAATACAGTCATAAAGCAGCAGCAGCAGCAGCCTCTTGTAAAACCCGCTGAGTCCCTGAGGATGCCTCTATCTCCAAAAAAGGTGTTTGAGTGAAAATGAACATTATGATTGGAACGCCTGGTAAAACTTTGATTAACTTGGATTTTCGATGTTTATGGACTCTCCAAAGGACCTGCTTCACAATTCTTTTCCTGCCCTTCTACCTGAATGTGACAAAGCATTCAGTTTGGAATACCTTGAGAGGAAAGGTACGCTATGTTCAATAAACAGATGCTTACTCACCAATATACACCTTCAAACTTTATTTGTTTTTGTCGTTGTTTTTTTTTCAAGTTGAGAAGGAGCCTGATTTCGAGGAACTAGCTGAGGACTCCACATTCTTTACAGGCCAACGGCAAAATAAAAAAATGCAGGTCTATTCAGGAGCCAAGACGGTCTTCCTCCCCGCTATGATGAGCTTGTATCAGCAGTGTATCCGCACGCTGCAAAACAATATTAACTGTGAATGAGGCCTATGAATCTTTCATTTTCAATGTTTTTTCATGCGTTATTGCTTCATATATAATTCTCTTTTACCCAGTGCTTTATGAAACTGGCGGAGTCCCGTTTGAAATCCTCGAGCCGGTGTTGGAGAGGTGTACACCGGAGCAGTTGCTACGTATTGAGGAATGCAATCCGGTAGGAAAAAACATCCAACGCCTGCCAAAACCTTTTGTAGATTTGGTCTTGAATTTAAAATGGTGGAACAAAAAGGCTCATCCAAGCACTGTAATGTAGTCCACGTAAATGTCATGACTGCAATAGTCTTTTATTGCTTTCTCACACTTGGCGCAAAAGGAAGACTTTGTAATCAAGCTGCATTTAATGGGGCCAGGTAGACGAACTTAATGAACAGTTGTTCTGACTTTATAGTGCCTCCTGAATACATTGTCATTGGTTCAAATCCCTGAACGGTCTTGCCCGTCCATACCTCTCGAAGCTTCTGCACCCCTACACACGTGTTCGCTATCTCAGGTCAGCTGATCAGCTGCTCCTGAGAGAGCCGCAAACTAAGCGGAAGCGCATAGGGGACCGTGCCTTTGCTGTTGCAGCCCCAGAACTCTGGAACAACCTGCTTCAGCACATTAGACAGGCCTCCTCCCTGCCTGTTTTTAAATCCCTTGTCAAAACCCACCTCTTCTCTTTGGCGTTTAACACTTAGTAAGACAGTGGACTTTTTACTTTTATTTTATTCCTATATTCTTTTATCCCTACCATTTTTATCTGCTATTTTATTCTTTTTATCCTTCATTTTATTCTATATTTGACCCTTACTCATTTGTCTTATCAGATTTAGCGTTTTATGTCCTTGAGCTGTTGTGTCTGTTTATACGATGTTTTTATTTCTCTGTACAGAACTTTGGTCAGCTGTGGTTGTTTTAAAGTGCTTAACAAATAAAGTTGGATTGGATTGGATATGTCTACTTTCAAATCTATCTGGGATTTAATGTGGTTGTATGTTTTGTTTCAGGGTTGTCAAGTTTTTGTTTTATTTCATGTATGTCATTTATACCTAAAGGTATATATCGGAGTGACAGACCACCTATGGGGAAAACACTGCCAGAGGGATTTCAAAAATGCCAAGCTTCAGCAGTACGAGTCATGGAAGGAGATGTACGTCAGACTGTCCGAAGAAAGAGAAAGAAAATTCCAGACTCTGGCCAAAAAAATAATTTTGGATCATTCCAAGAAACCCAAAGGTATGCACGCGTGCGCACACACACACACACACACACACACACACACACACACACACACACAAACACAAACATATATATTGATGAAATCTCTTCCACGACAAATGTACAGCTTCTCATCACACGCCTAGCGCTTGTGTCTATCGTGATAGTGATAAAGTTTAAGGCCGTTGTTTCTTTTTCTTTAACTCATCTACACCTGTTTCTGTTTAGGCCGGCAAGTGAAGATGGCATTTATTCACACTGTTGCCAAGCCACCGAGAGACGTGCGTATCCAACAAGAAATTCATGGCACTGCGGTTAAGCAGCCTCAGCAACCAAGGATCAGGTATGTGTTGACTCTACAAGTACAGTATATTTTGGGACACCAACAATAATGCTGAAGGTTATGGCGCCAAATTTAAGGGTCATAACTTCAACACGTGAATAAACTTGGATATTATGACAGAAATTGTCTGTCATGAATGACAAAGTACACATTTCTATGCTGCTGCTCCACAGTGGCTGTACAAAGTCTACACACACCCCTGGCCAAATGTGGATAAAGATAAATAATTTTAAAACTTGTAACTCGTACTTAATAGCGTGTACTTGCCAGAAATTTCAGAAGCACTTTCAATTTTGCTGTCTGTACTTTAGCAGCGTCTCTAACCAATTTCATTCTAATATTTTCTTACAAGTGCAGTTTTGGGAAACGTCCCTTTCTTGCCATATTTTCTCGACTGGCTCCACAGTGTTCCATACAATATTTATTGCCTTGGAAACTGTCTGCTTGTGTTGTAAGATGTGATTGCAAAGTAGGTATAGAAAAGCCTACAAGAGCATCTATTTTATTTGCGGTTATTCAAAAGGCTTTATATGGTGGCAGACGTGTTCCCTCTCCCATTTACTGTAAATTGAGTTTGAATGTGTTACGAATTTTGAACACAGCCACGTTTCCAGCTACAATACTTGCACAACCACATTTCTGCCTTTTGTATTGCTTTTTTTCATTCCTTGCTTTTGTTTTTTTCTTTTTTTAAATCCAATTGAATGTTGCTGGTCATTTGTGGGTCATGTTTGCCGAAAATGTTTAGAAATGAAACAATCTTGATCAAATTTTATTTGGAAAACAAGGCATTCGAGCTGAGAGTGCAGACTTGATAGTCACTCTAAACGTAGAGTAGGTGTGCACTTGCCACACCCAGCATCTTTGACTCCTTCAAATTCTAAATGTGCCAAGTGTGCTTGATAGACTGGTTTTGTTGTGGTTGTAGGCAACTCTTGTTATATTGATTGCCTTATATCAGAATTGGTCATATGATTATTAATTTACTGAAACAATGAGATGTATCAAGATTCTTGCAAAAAGATCTTTCTGAAAATTCTATAAAATGAATTAAGACACTATTATTATTCTTACAGTCATGGCCAAGAGTTGTGTGTGAAAATTAATAGTGTCAACATCTGCTGCTTCAGGGTTTTGGGATGTTTTTGTCAGATGTTTCTATGGTAAAATGAAATACAGTTAGACGCATTTTATAAGTCTCAAAAGCTTTTATTGTGAATTACGCAGAATTCGTGCACTAAGTCAATATTTGCAGTGCTGCCCCTTCTTTTTCAAGACCTCTGCAATCCTCCCTTCTATGCTGTCAATCAACTTCTGGACCAAATCCTGACTGATGGCAGTCCATTCTTGTTTAATCAATGCTTGGAGTTTGTCAGAATTTGTGGGTTTTTGATTGTCCACCTGTCTCTTGAAGATTGACCACAAGTTGTCAATGGAATTAAGTTCTGAGGAGTTTCCTGGCTAAGGGCCCAAAATTTTAATGTTTTCCCCAAGCCATTTTGTTATGACTTTTGCTTTATGGCAAGGTGCTCCATCATGCTGGAAAAGGCATTCTTCATCACCAAACTGCCCTTGGACGGTTGGGAGAAGATGCTGTCTGAGGACGTTCTGGAACCAATCTTTATTCATGACTGTCTTTTTAGGCAAGATTGTGAGAGAGCTAACTCCCTTGACTGAAAAGCAACCCCACACGTGAATGGTCTCTCTCTTCACTGTTGGCATTAGACAGGATTGATGGTAGCGCTCACCTTGTCTTCTCCGAACAAGCCTTCTTCCAGATGCCCCAAACAATCGGAAGGCGGGTTCATCAGAAAAAATGACTGAGTCCTCAGCTGTCCAGTTCTCATACCTTCTGCAGAATATCCCTGATCTTCTTAATTGAGGGAAGTGGCTTCATTGCTGATGTCCTTGACACCAGGCCTTCCTCCAAAAGTCTTCGCCTCACTGTGCGTGCAGATGCACTCACACCTGCCTGCTGCTATTCCTGAGCAAGCTCTGCACTGGTGGTGGTGTTCCAATCCCACAATTGAAACACCTTCAGGAGATGGTCCTGGCGCTTGCTGGACTTTCTTGTGATTTATTGTAGTTGAGTTGATCACTCGTCATAACTTTCTGGCGTATATGCAAATTGCCATTATAAAAAGGGAAACAGTTGAATAGGTTGCAATATGAGATTTCTATTTGTTCCATCTACAGAGTAAAGTCCCAGGAGAGCAGATCAAGGCTGACCAATGAACCCACAAAGATCAGCAGCAGCATCTCCTTAGGACCAAGCAGCACTCAAGACCCTCGCAAGAGAACAAGTGAGAGTTTTTGGTGCTTTTTTTTTTTTTTTCTCGTATGTTGCTTCTCAAAAAGATCAGTCACTTTTATTCTGTGTTTAGGCTATAGGTCTTTTTAATTATTCTGGAGGCTAGACAGTTAGCTGTGCCCATGTTCATGTGTTTGCCAACACAGGGGTGGCGCCTATAATGGCAAAGTCCTTAAAGGCGTTCAAGAAGCAGCTGGGACGGCGATAAATGCATGCACTTGAATGATCTTGCACTTTGTGGTGTGCCAGAGTCATTGAAACTGTTCACCATGGATAATAGTATGACAACTAAATCAAGTGAGTACTATATTTCTGTGGAAATGTTTATTTTCTCCAAGATTGAAAAATAAAATCATAAAATGCAGAATTGGTCCTTTTGTGTGCGTGTGCGTGGGTGGGGGGATTCCTAAATACCAAATGGGTAGCTCCCTCTAGAGGAACTGTGGGGAAGTTGTTTCTCATGCATCTCCATTATCCATGCTGCTTACTCTCTTCTCATGAGGGGCGCAGGCGTGCCTAACCTCACAGTCTTCAAGCAGTAGGCGGGTACACCCTGGACCGGTTGCACACAGATGAACAAACATTCGCAACACAAACACCTAAAGGACAAGTCAGCTTATCCAGTTCACTTAACCTGCATGCCTTTGGAATGTGGGATTCAAGGAGAAAGCGGTGGCTTTTCTTTTAATACTGGACTACCTTATATAAATTAATTTAAAATGGTTCTGATGCAGTTTTTTTTTCTGATGACCAATTCTAATCAGTGAGGTTTCAGCAGAAAATTGTGCCATTGTTTTAAAACGTCAAAATAAAACTTGCCCAAAATAATCTGTTGTCTTTTCTGGTTCTTATACAAGCAGCTTTGGCTGTATGCATTTGGGCTATGTTAGGAAAATTGGGTAGGATCCTGTCAGAATGTTTTAAGTGTCATCTACAGCAGCACCATTTTGTGAAAGCCCTTGGAGATGATGATTAATGTCTGCATGCTTCATTTTTATAATTATACAGGGGAAATGCTCTAATGGTCTCATAATTTGTCAATTTCCAATTTACCACAATTTCTCACTTAACAAAGCATGGTATCATTTGACTGATTTCCAGTATAAAGCATTGAGACGGAGTGGATGCAATGTATTAAAAAGTAAAAAGGACACAATATTGTGGCAGACTTCCTAAAAAATGAAGCAGACGACTGCCTGGGGCCCCCACAGCCCTATTTTCACTGGGTGGTGGCTTGGTAATTGTTGTTTTTTTGGTGATGGTATGATTGTGACTTTGTGGTTGCATTCATAAAAATCACTTTTAATCAAGATAGTCAGCCCACAGTTGAGCAAGGGTGGCTCTTGCTTCACATCCTGAGGCACTGTCTACATTAATATAATTACATTGACATGGCACCTATTTAGATCTCTACTGAGAACAAAATTAATGTTGAGTTAATCGGGCAGGGTATATCATCTTTAGTCATGTCGCACCAAGCTATTTAATCTGCCTGAAAGAGCTGAGATCCCAGGCAATAGTGGCAATGGCGCATAATGATATTGGAAGAGATCTGTACAATAGAATGGAATTACTTTGTCATTGTACACAGGTATACAAGTGCTCAGATAGGCGCTTATTAATAATAAACAATAAATAGAATAAATAATATATAGGGATTATTCTACCATAAGAGGACATTTTGTCTTCAAAATTCTTGAAAAGTAAACCTTTGCGCTTCTACATAATCATCGATAACAGGTTATCAAGTATCATGGGCTCGATTAGTTCATCTTCTTCCATCTTCCATCGAGATCAATGGTATAGTTTTTATTCCATAATATACTAAATAGGTGGCTTGCGTGGAGCAGCGGTTAGCACGTAGACCCAAGTTCAAATCCAACTCGCTCTGGCCTTCCCATGTGGAGTGTGTATGTTCTCTCAGGGCCCGTGTGGGTTCCCTCCGAGCGCTGTGGCTCCCACCTTCCAAAAACAGCGGAGGCAGCTTGCATAGGCTCTTGCAAGCTTGCAAACCTTGTGTTGATAAGCGACTATAGAAAATGGATGAATTTAATAAATAAATTTAATCTCAGTAACAGGGTAGTAAATTTGCGCTAAAGTTAAGTTTATCTCAGGATATAGAAAATATCTGTTTCGCTTGCTATTACTGTTGATCAAGAGAAAATGTACTTATGTAAATAAAGATTTTTTTTTCTTATTCTATTTATATTCATAACAAGGTTGCATGAGGTACTGTGAGGCATTCAAGAAAGGCTAATTGCTTCATAAAAATATGAAAAGTAGAAAAGAGTATATATCTTTGCACTACCCATTCTTTTGGAAAACTGATGATGTCAAGTCCAGCGTTTTATGGGATTTACTGCTTCCTTTGTCTTCTACCATGCTGAAATCTTTATGGTTAACAGGGTTGCATGCATGTTGTGGAACACACATTCTATGAATAAAAAATATTATTTGTTATGTTTACAGTTGCAAGAGACCGTGACAAAACAAAAAGTACAAAAAATCTATTTGAACTCTTTTATTTGAGATTTAATCATTACATGGTATGGGACAAGAGAAAAATATTTTAGGATGTACTCCAGACTTAAGAATTTTTAAAGCTATTTTCAAGCATTCTTTTGTCTTTAGATTTTTTTTTTTTTTTTTTTAAAGTTCATCTCAGGACAGGTACATTTAACCATGTAAACATGTACAGTAATTGTTAGTGGATCATTTCACATTTGACGGATGGGATCCTCCAATTCTGGAATGGCCCATAAAAAATAAATAGAATAGAAATCATAGTTTCACAGGAGTACAATCACTATTTTAATTATGTTGTTTTGATGTTATTCAGAGCATTAATTGCTCTGGGGAAAAAAGCTTTTTATAAGCCCTGAATCTCCAATCAGACAGCAACAGTATGAAGGAATGATGACCGGGATGAGTTAAGTCTCTCACTATCTTCCTTGCTCTGCTTAAGAAGTGAAAGTTGGCAATTTTGTCCGGGGAGGGCAAGAAACATCAAACGATTTTCGGGGCCATGTTCAATGATCACACTGCAGCGGTTTCCTGTGGGCTGCACTGCACCCCGTAAACAATAAGGCACTGCGTCTATCTTGTTGACCACTTTATTGCATAATACTGAGCGCTGCTATTAATATTTTCAACAAAGGAGTTGACAATTCAGAAAATACTAGACGCCTGGTCTCTGGTCTAAATTAACATACATGACTATTTTACTGTTGTAATTTATTTTCATGTAGAAAATCATGTTTAATGTTTTATTGTGAATCAGTACTCTTGGAATAAATATCTTAATGATAACCGTTTCATCTGCGATTGGCTGGCAACCAGTCCAGGGTGTCCCCTGCCTCCTGTCCGAGGATAGCTGAGATAGGCTCCGGCAAGCCAGCGACCCCAGTGAGGATTAGCGGCAATAGAAAATGGATAGATGGATAAACGTTTGATTTGAATTTAGAAGACATATGACGAGAGAGGCAGATTTATACGCGGCGTTGGAATGTAAATGGTTTAAAAGAACTCTTTATATTTAACATTTTATTTCAATGCTAAGTTCTATTAGTACCAACATGCATATTAAAGTTGAAATATGAAATAATATCTTTAAACGTGAAAAACTGTTTAAAATAAACATCAAAAATGAAATTCAACTTGGCATCACACCGAGGTTGAATAAGGATCTCAGTCAAAGTAAATTTTAAACTTTAAAATGTAAATAATGGATAAATAAATACTAAATACTGTGCCCAGCCAGCAGTGGGCCTGCTCCGTCCCAACATGGCGACCCAGGGGAGGAGGCGGAGGCAGGAAGGGAGGAGCCGCCAGGAGTGATGACGTAGGATTGGAATGAGGGAGTGAGTGTTCCGGGTCAGAATCTGGACGCGAGAGGAAATTAACTCGGGGAACTACGAAGACACGGCAATGGTTTTGCTTCCCCCCAGCTCCGCGGAGATGTAGCCCGGCTTCCACGCGCTAAAAGCGGCGAGGTTTTCCAGCGGTGCTTCGCGGCGGTAGCCGAGGCGGGTGCCTTCAAACTAAGCAAAGTGAGCACGCACGGACGATCGGAGTGATTCCCATGTCGGTCGTCACTTAAACGCCACCTTGGACTTGTTTACGGCTGGAGTTTCTCTGCGAGCCACCTGTTAGCTTTACTTTGCCGGTGTTTGAGGAGCCCGGGACTGTCCCGCCTCGGCAATCTGTTGCATTCCCCCAAGCTCGCCTGTTTGTTTCTCGCCCGGGTACGACATTCATCCGCACCACCCCCGTGATGTTTCACTGTATCCCCCTGTGGCGGTGCAACCGTCATGTGGAGATGATCGATAGACGCCACTGCTCGCTGCTCTTTGTGCCAGATGAGATTTACCGCTACGGACGCAGTTTGGAGGAGCTCCTATTGGACGCCAACCAACTTCGGGACTTGCCCAAGGTAAGCAAACGACGAGCAGCTTCAGTGCACCTTTCCCCACCCACCCACACACACACACACACACACACGGTGTTGCTTCGGTTCGTTTTTTTTTTTTTTTTTTCATTTTAAAAGTAGGGGTGACACGGAACAGCAGCCTGCTGAGCTGATCCACGCATCCCGTGAGAATGCACTGGGACAATCATTACGCAAGATCAGCAAGGCAGGCAAACCCGTAGAGTTGGAAATTTCCCGCACAACGCGGCTTAACTACACTCTTCTCTAGGCTGCATGCATCCGTGTGGCCTTTAAAAGCAAACCGGGCCGGTTCTGCTGTCAGACAGAAGCCACCCCCCAACAGAAGCCAAACCAACCAACCAAATTAGGGTGTTCATTACATTTTTGTTCCTACAGCTTTAGAGTATGTATATAAACTTATTTTTTTAGAACTGTCAACACAGCACAGCTGCACTCAAGTTTATCATGAAGTAACCTGTTGTGTGTAGTCAACGCATTACATTTATGGCATTACTCATATTTGCTTTTGCTTTTTCTGGGTGATACTCGCCATCATACGAGGTTGAACATCTTCCGGAAGTACATTGTCGGCCTATAGCTTGTAGTACAATCAGGAAGAAATGGCTTACAAAGTGGGTCACGGTAATAAAGCTGTGGTATGCTATCTTGTTGCCGTTTTTTCCAAGGAAAGAGGAATTTTCCTGTCGGACATTCACGGAATTGGAGATCATTTTAACAAGATGACTTCTTCAGTGCACTGTGTGAAAGCCAAATACTGTATGTTTACCTGATTGACAAGCTTGTGTGACAAAACAGAGGCAGTTGTAATTAAATAAACTGCAGGCCCCTGAGATGTGGTCTATAAATTCCGCCCTATTCGACCACAGGTCCCTGGATTAAATTGACTACTTAAAGGATTTGCATTGTTTGTCCCTATTCAGTGCCGTTTAAGTGTCACTGTGTGCAATCCAAGATTCAGAACTGGTTTCTATCTCTGACAACTTGTTTTGTTAACTTGCATTTGTACTCTCGGTTTTGGCCACCAAACCAGTTCTTTTGTATGACTGACCCTGACAAGTGGACACAGGAAGAAGGCCACTTGTAACTGTCTTCATGTGATCACTTTTTTTTCTGCCTTTCTCTAGTAGTAAGCCTTGAATAATGTCAAGTAAACATCAATGCTTAGGCTGTATTGATGAATGAAGGTGTCATATGTCATCAATAATTCGTAGTTTCCTTTCATTCATTTTGACGTTTGACAACCAGGCAAAGTATACCCAGTGCTGGTTGCAGGCCGATAGTGGTGATTTGTGACGGGGGGGGGCACTTAATCATTCAATGAAATACAACTCCCAAGTTGTTAGTTCAAGGCAATTATCCAAGGGCACTTCAAGTTAACTTCTCAATCTACATCATTTTCATACAATGGAAAAGTGACACACGGATATTAGATGACATGTTCATTAAGTCAAACAATCTCATTGCATTACACTGCACTAGCTCATGATTACGTAATTTAGAATTTGATGTGTTTGTTTGTGTTTCGTCAAAAGGGGTCGGGTTGCTTTCTCATCACAACTGAACTCCACCAGACTTTTCATGGAGCCTTAACCAAGGGCACCTGTTACTGTGCTGACTGAATGAACCACCAAGGTGGAAAATGAACGAAGTTGCAGTTTTAGTGGGAAAGCAACCTTTTTCTTTCATACCAATATATATCTGCCTGCCAGCCGGTCTATACAGTAGGGGTGGGAATCTTTGGCCGTCTCACGATTTGATTCCAATTTTGGGGTCTCGGCATCGATTTTTGATTCTCAACAATTTTTGATTCAAAACGATTCGATTCATTTAATTAAATAAAATTCTGCTTCAATTTATTGAAGTGCAGTCAATCATCTTACTATGTGAGTCATCTTTGCAAGACAGAATAACAAAGGGAGACATTTACCGTATTTTCGGACTATAAGCCGCGACTTTTTCCTGATTTGAACCCTGCGGCTTATAGTCCAGTGCGGCTTATCTGTTTGTTTTTTGTTTTTGTTTTTTTTTGCTAGCCACCAGCAAGCAAATGTGTGTATCTGTTCGAGGTTTCAATTTATGGAACAACTATGAAATAGAACTGAAAAGATGGCATCAATCAATGGCTGTGCTCAAAAAGAGTTTTAAAAATTAATTATTAAAAAAATATGTGTAAATTGAATAAGAGAGTGTATAAAATTTGAGGTAAATTGTGACATGTAAATTTTGTATACATTACACAGTATATATGATTTTATATATGTATTTATGATTGCATATACAGTTTGAAATATGTGCAGTGTGTTTCTATGTTCACAAAGGGAGATAAAAAAAGAAGCTCTTGAAATATTGATTTCAATTTTGAACTGCTATTTAACTAACTGTATCCATTTTTTTATAAATATCTTGGGACTAAACATGCAGGCATGTTCAATCTGTTAAAGATAGTATGTTGCTGTTGGCAGATAATTACAAAGTAATTAAATAACAAAAAAAAAAGGATAAACTTCAATGTACCATCTTTTTGCAGAAATATCTAATTTTATTACCTGCGGCTTATAGTCCAGTGTGGCTTATCCGTGATGAAAATCTTTTTTTTTCCCTCATATTTTGCTGCTGCGGCTTATTTAGTCCGGAAAATACGGTATTTCATATATTTTTTTTATTTATTAAGTTTTGATTTCTAAGGAGCTATCTTTTTTCACAAAAATAACACATGGATAACTGCTATTTTTTAAAGTTAACTATAAACTGTATTGCTTTTATAGTATTAAAAAAAACAGCAGAACAAGATACATTGTCATTTATAGCACCAAATATGTGAAAAATTGTTTCTCAAATCAAAAATACTGATATTTCCCAGTACATTTATGACAAACAAGATATGAAAACGAACTTTCAAGTAAGCAGCTACATTGATAGTATGGGTAAAGGTACAGGAAACACGTGTTCCAGTTAATTAATCTCTGAGAATATCGGAAGTATTATCAGTCACAATTGTTTGTAACATATTATTTAGTGCAGTGACTAATATATGTTTGTGAATTAATTTGGAGTTTGCATACATTGTTTTGTATTTTATCTTCTTTAGTTTTATTTTGTGGACATGCAGACGTTTTGTGTTGTGCTGATTACAGACCATCTTCTTAATGTTCTGTATGAATACTTTGTCTTGGTCAGCTCATTTAATTAAATATACAGTGCGTCCCCGGTTTACGAACTCCCTGTTTTACGAATTTTTCATCTTACGAACATGGACCGCGGCCTTTTTTGTCCCCCTCTTACGCACAAACCTTTCGTCTTACGAACAATCCAACATGCCGGTCAGTGTGTCCGCACTATTTTTTTCGCTTTGCTGCGTCAACAAAATGAACTAATCTCGCATGACACGGAAACGCTGATATGCTATTGGTCGATTAAGGTCACAGTCCCGGTATCAGTCACGGAGATGCGGATATGCTATTGGCCGGCGTCACGTCAATCACAGAAATGCCTATATGCTATTGGCCGCACGCCTTCATCTAGCTTGATGGCACAGCTCGTCGGTGTGTTGTGAAAACTTTGCAAACTTTATCTATTAGACATGGCTTCTAAAATTGCTAGTGGCGGTAAAGGAAGAAGTAAGAGAATGATGACAATAGAAAAGACGCAGGAGATAATAAAAAAATACGAAAGAGGTGCACGCATAGTTAACCTTGCTAGTGAGTATGGCCGTAACCGCTCGGCAATCTTCTAAGGGCAAGAATTTCTCGAATGCTCGATATACTGCTCACATCCTACCTCGAACGCTATCCGATATAAAGTAGCATCAATGTCGCAATTGGCTCAGGCACCCAAAGAGTGTGAGTCACATCAAGAGTGTAATACACCAAAAAGTGAACGTGAGAATGTGATTGGTTAAGGCAGCCAATGAATATGACTCACATTGAGAGGTTACCCCCTGCTGCAGGCTGCATTTGCCTCATGTGAAACAATTGTTTAGCAACGCCCCTACAAAAAAAACCTTGCATCCTTTGAATTAAAATTATGTGTCCCACGGTATAACAACTGAAAAAACAGTTGTTCAGTTTATGAACAAAGGCAGCACCATGACTTGCTAGTCTGATCATATGTCATTTTTTCTTATAAAAGAATCATAGAGCTGAAAGGCACAGGCATATGGTAGATCACATAGGGACAGAGTAAAACAAAAGTCCTTTACCATTAGTTTGTCATTTGCGAGGGATACATTACTTTAATCATTGCCGGCAAGGATGCTTTTGACAGGTGTGCTGTCATTGAGATACCCATGTGACAATAAAGTGATGTGTCAGTCCAGTTCAGCAGTATTCTATGCATGTTGCATGTTGAGCATAATGATGAGTTTCTTGGTAGCATGCCCACAAAAACAAGCAGTTAATCATGCATGCTGGCACGACACTATTGTCATCAATGCTTGCTGAGTGAACTCAAGAAACATAACTGGATGAACCTCATGACACCACTTGACTCCTTGCTGTCTGCATTTGCCTGGACGTGGCTTGGCGCTTACTTTGCGCCCAAAGGAGTTATTGTTGTTCTCTGATGAAAAATTCACAAGCCCGTTTTTAACCTTAAGTTCCACTCTGACCTCAAAATCAGTTATTTTGGTGTGTCATTCCTCCACAAAAAACTATTTAATATAGCCAAGTACTGAAGTGGCATTCTAGAATGATTGTTCATTAAATGGGGGCTGTGCAATTGGTCATAATTTCTGTGACTTTAGATTGCCCAACACTTATTAAGGGAATGAATTAAACAATCGCATAATTTGGCTTTTAAAC